>NC_088424.1:46772418-46804918 GCF_034236695.1 Oncorhynchus nerka | reverse complement strand
GCCTCTGATTGAGAACCACTCCAGACAGCCATAGACTTTCCTAGAAAACCCTACTAAGCTACAATCCCACTAACATACACACCAAAACCCCCAGACAAAACACACCACAATACAAAAACTCCATGCCACACCCTGGCCTGACCCAATACATAAAGATAAACACAAAATACTTAGACCAGGGCGTGACAGAACCCCCCCCCCCCCTAAGGTGCGGACTCCCGAACGCACCTCAACACAATAGGGAGGGTCCGGGTGGGCGTCTGTCCATGGTAGCGGTTCCGGCGCGGGACGTGGACCCCACTCAATAAATGTCTTAGTCCCCTCTCCTCGCGTCCCTGGATAGTCCACCCTCGCCGCCGACCATGGCCTAGTAGTCCTCACCCAGAACCCCACTGGACTGAGGAGCAGATCGGGACTGAAGGACAGCTCGGGACTGAGGCAGCTCGGGAGTGAGAGAAAGCTCGGGAGTGAGAGAAAGCTCGGGAGTGAGAGAAAGCTCGGGAGTGAGAGGAAGCTCAGGAGTGAGAGGAAGCTCAGGCAGGTAGATAGATCTACCAGATCCTGGCTGGCTGGTGGTCTCAGCAGATCCTGGCTGACTGGCAGATCCTGGCTGACTGGCAGATCCTGGCTGACTGGCACTTCTGGCGGATCCTGGCAGACTGGTGGATCCTGGCTGACTGGTGCTGCTGGCAGATCCTGGCCGACTGGCACTTCTGGCGGATCCTGGCAGACTGGTGGATCCTGGCTGACTGGTGCTACGGGCAGATCCTGGCCGACTGGCACTTCTGGCGGATCCTGGCTGACTGGCACCTCTGGAAGATCCTGGCTGACTGGCAGATCCGGAAGAGTCTGGCTGACTGGCAGATCTGGAAGAGTCTGGCTGACTGGCAGATCTGGAAGAGTCTGGCTGACTGGCAGATCTGGAAGAGTCTGGTTGACTGGCAGATCTGGAAGAGTCTGGTTGACTGGCAGATCTGGAAGAGTCTGGCTGACTGGCAGATCTGGAAGAGTCTGGCTGACTGGCAGATCTGGAAGAGTCTGGCTGACTGGCAGATCTGGAAGAGTCTGGCTGACTGGCAGATCTGGAAGAGTCTGGCTGACTGGCAGATCAGATCTGGAAGAGTCTGGCTGACTGGCAGATCAGATCTGGAAGAGTCTGGCTGACTGGCGGCGCTGGGCAGACTGGGAGCACTGGCGACGCTGGGCAGACTGACGGCGCTGGGCAGACTGGCGGCGCTGGGCAGACTGGCGGCGCTGGGCAGACTGGCGGCGCTGGGCAGACTGGCGGCGCTGGGCAGACTGGGAGCACTGGCGGCGCTGGGCAGACTGGAGACTCCGGCAGCGCAGGAGAGGAGACAGGCTCTGGCTGCGCTGAACAGGCGGGAGACTCCGGCAGCGCAGGAGAGGAGACAGGCTCTGGCTGCGCTGAACAGGCGAGGCGCACTGAAGGCCTGGTGCGTGGTGCTGGAACCGGTGGTACTGGATCAAGGAAACGCACAGGAAGCCTGGTGCGGGGAGCTGCTACCGGAGGACTAGAGTGTGGAGGTGGCACAGGATGGGCTAGACCGTGAAGGCGTACTGGAGATCTTGAGAGCAGTGTTGGCACAGGACGTGTAAGGCTAGGGATGTGCACAGGAGGCCTGGTGCGTGAGGCTGGCACCAACTTCACCAGCCGACTAACACGCACCTCAGGACGAGTATGGAGCGCTAACCCAGGTGCCATCAAATCCCCGACACGTTCCGTCGGTCGAATTCCATGCAAAAAGCACCAACACAGCAACTCCCTCATTTCTCTCTCCTCCAATTTCCCCATTAACTCCTCTGTTTCCCTCACCTCCAACACCGGCTCTGGTTTTGGTCTCCTCCTAGGCTCCTCACGATAAACAGGGAGAGTTGGCTCAGGTCTGACTCCTGACTCTGCCACACTCTCCCTTAGCCCCCTCCCAATACATTTTTGGGGCCGATTCTCAGGCTTACGTCCGCGTCGCCGTGCTGCCTCCTCATATCTGCGCCTCTCAGCTTTCACCGCCTCCAGTTCTTCCTTGGGGCGGCGATATTCTCCAGCCTGAGCCCAGGGTCCTTCTCCGTTTAGGATTTCCTCCCATGTCCAGAAATCCTTATAGCGCTTCTCCTCTTTGGGCTGCTCCTGCCTGTTGACACGCTGCCTGGTCCGTTGGTGGTGGGTGATTCTGTAACGGTTTTCTAATGGTGAAGGAGAGTCGGACCAAACTGCAGCGTGTAGATTTCGATCCATGTTTAATAAAACAACATAACACGAATCAAAACACATGCACTACAAAACAATAAACGTAATGAAAACCGAAACAGCCTAAACTGGTGTAAACTAACACATAATCAGGACATCAAGACACTAAGGACAATCACCCACAATACAACCAAAGAATATGGCTGCCTAAATATGGTTCCCAATCAGAGACAACGATAACCACCTGCCTCTGATTGAGAACCACTCCAGACAGCCATAGACTTTCCTAGAAAACCCTACTAAGCTACAATCCCACTAACATACACACCAAAACCCCCAGACAAAACACACCACAATACAAAAACTCCATGCCACACCCTGGCCTGACCCAATACATAAAGATAAACACAAAATACTTAGACCAGGGCGTGACATTCCCACTAACAACAAATGGCTGCATTCTTGTTGGTGATGTCAGAGGCCAAATAAATATCCAGTGGAGTACCACAGGGATCCATTTTAGGGCCTCTCTTATTTCTTAATGATATGCCAGATACAGTAAAGTGTAACCTCTTGCTTTATGCTGATGACTCAGCCATACTGGATATAGTTTACATAGAGGAGACTGAGTAAGGAATTGCATTTTGTTACAGATTGGTTAACTGACAACAAATTGTCGCAACATTTGGGAAAAACTTAATCGATTTTGTTTGCAACAAAACTTAGATTGCTTAGGGCTGACAAAATAACGGTAAACTGTGCAGGCAAGGAGATTGAATCTAAAACAAGTGTATCTTATCTTGGGGTGTCCCTAGATCAATCCCTTTCTAGAAGACCTGATTGCTGCTGAAAGTCATTCTAAAATGGTGAACAAATTTAAATGTTTATATTGTAACACTAAATATTTTAACATTAAAGCAACTGCTTGTCTCAACCTTGATTCAGTGTCATTTTGATTATGCCTGTTCTGCTTGGTATAGTTTGCTATCAAAAAAGCTGAAAAGAGATTGTAGGTCATGAAAAATAATGTTATCGGGTATATACAGTGGGGAGAACAAGTATTTGATACACTGCCGATTTTGCAGGTTTTCCAACTTACAAAAAATTTAGAGGTCTGTCATTTTTATCATAGGTACACTTCAACTCTGAGAGACGGAATCTAAAACAAAATTTCAGAAAATCACATTGTATGATTTTTAAGTAATTAATTTGCATTTTATTGCATGACATAAGTATTTGATACATCAGAAAAGCATAACTTAATATTTGGTACAGAAACCTTCGTTTGTAATTACAGAGATCATACGTTTCCTGTAGTTCTTGACCAGGTTTGCACACACTACAGCAGGGATTTTGGCCCACTCCTCCATACAGACCTCCTCCAGATCCTTCAGGTTTCGGGGCTGTCGCTGGGCAATACGGACTTTCAGCCCCCTCCAAAGATTTTCTATTGGGTTCAGGTCTGGAGACTGGCTAGACCTTGAGATGCTTCTTACGGAGCCACTTCTTAGTTGCCCTGGCTGTGTGTTTCAGGTCGTTGTCATGCTGGAAGACCCAGCCACGACCCATCTTCAATGCTCTTACTGAGGGAAGGAGGTTGTTGACCAAGATCTCATAATACATGGCCCCATCCATCCTCCCCTCAATACGGTGCAGTCATCCTGTCCCCTTTGCAGAAAAGCATCCCCAAAGAATGATGTGTCCACCTCCATGCTTCATGGTTGGGATGGTGTTCTTGGGGTTGTATTCATTCTTCTTCTTCCTCCAAAAACGGCGAGTGGAGTTGAGACTAAAATAGATTTTTGTCTAATCAGACCACAAGACCTTCTCCCATCCCAGCCTTGTGCAGGTCTACAATTTTATCCCTGGTGTCCTTACACAGCTCTCTGGTCTTGGCCATTGTGGAGAGGTTGGAGTCTGTTTGATTGAGTGTGTGGACAGGTGTCTTTTATACAGGTAACGAGTTCAAACAGGTGCAGTTAATACAGGTAATGAGTGGAGAACAGGAGGGCTTCTTAAAGAAAAACTAACAGGTCTGTGAGAGCCGAAATTCTTACTGGTTGGTAGGTGATCAAATACTTATGTCATGCAATAAAATTAAAATTAATTACTTAAAAATCATACAATGTGATTTTATGGATATTTGTTTTAGATTCCGTCTCTCACAGTTGAAGTGTACCTTTGATAAAAAATTACAGACCTCTACATGCTTTGTAAGTAGGAAAATCGGCAAAATCGGCAGTGTATCAAATACTTGTTCTCCCCACTGTATATATATGCTGAATGTTCAACCTAGGACCCACTAAGGGGTACAGGAGTTCCGGGAGGTGGACTTGTTGCCTTTGGAATCCAGAGTGGACCAACTTAAACTTAATCATATGTTTGACATCTTAAATGAACGTGCCCCAGGTTACGTGAAAAACCACATTGATATGGTCTATAACCAACACAGCTACAATACCAGAGCTATTGTGTCATGTCTTGTAAAATCCCAAGAGTAAACAGTCCTGCGAGGAGGATGTTTTCCTATACAGGCATTTGTCTATGGAATAGCCTCCCCTTGGAGATTAAGGAAAAATTGGAAATAGATTTGAAAAGCAAAGGTTTTCATTTGGACAAGGTTGTCTAAGTAAGAGAAACTGCGTGTGAGTAGGGGGCACAAGGGGCAGTGGATTGTATTTATTTGGAGTGGAGTGTATTTATTTGGAGTGGAGTGTATTTATTTGGAGTGGAGTGTATTTATTTGGAGTGGAGTGTATTTATTTGGAGTGGAGTGTATTTATTTGGAGTGGAGTGTATTTATTTGGAGTGGAGTGTATTTATTTGGAGTGGAGTGTATTTATTTGGAGTGGAGTGTATTTATTTGGAGTGGAGTGTATTTATTTGGAGTGGAGTGTATTTATTTGGAGTGGAGTGTATTTATTTGGAGTGGAGTGTATTTATTTGGAGTGGAGTGTATTTATTTGGAGTGGAGTGTATTTATTTGGAGTGGAGTGTATTTATTTGGAGTGGAGTGTATTTATTTGAAGGATCGGTATGATGTGCAATGAATAGATTGTTTTAGTGTGAAATGAATATGGTTGATTTTTAAGCTTAGGGAGAAGTGCAGGAAATAGTGACACTTTTTAAGATGTCAATATAAATGATTGTATTTATGGTTGTTAGTCATTTTTTCTTGTCTTTTAATCATTATGTTTTTACCACCAAGGACCACTACGTAAACAAGCGTTTTAATGAATACTTTCAAGTGATATCCTCTGGGTCCACATTGTACATTTTGTTGTATGTGTCTGTTATCCAAAATGTAATTAAAAAAATAATAATTAAAAAGCTTTTCATCCAATGCCCAATTTGCACAAAATATTTACTTGCCAGCTTGCAATACAATATTTCAACAACCAGCAGATGTGTGTAACATGTGTTCTAACGTTTATAGGGAAGTGAGCACATTATCACTTCAAATTACATTTTTATAAATGCCAACTTTTGCTTGCAAACTGGTGTACGCACCTTTTTGGGATATATTTTTTGTACATATGCAGGTTTTATAAATGAAGGCCCCTGTTGTGTACTTATACATGATCCAGAGGCATTTTTTTACACAGAAACGTTAATGAGATTCATCCTTATGCAGGAACGAGATTCCAATAATACTCCAATCTCTTGGCAAATATTATATCATCGTAGATGTCTCTGTAAGAAGAGAGGGAGGAAAATTATCATTTTTATTCAATCTATTTTCATCTATTTGCATTCACATCCCTACTGTATGTCATTCAGAACAGGCACAAATTATGGAACGAATATTACAAAACAGTCATTATTACTTAGCAAAAGTGTGTGTTTGTTACAATACTTCAATACAATCCTAACATCCTAGCTTTTGATATTCCGATCATAGTGTTTGCTGCCTGTGATGTTTACTCCAGCCAGGGAGGAACTATAATGGGATCATCTGCACATGCCAATTTGCATTCCAAAGGCACCAATTACGTGGAGAGCCTGGTAGGAGGGCACCAATCACGTGGATAGCTTGGTAGGAGGAAGCCAATCAAGTGGTGAGCCTGATCGGAGGGTGTCAATCATGTGGAGAGCCTAATAGGAGGGAACCAATCACGCGGAGAGCCTGGTAGGAGGGCACCAATTACATGACGAGGACGATAGTTGAGAGCCAATCATGTGGATAGCCTGCTGTGGGTTATTGGTTCCTTTTGTTTCAGGGTTATTTTCTCTCAAATCCCCCGTGGTCTCTAAAATACTACACCTCCGCAAGGTCTTCTTCTATGGTCTCAGTCATAAACAATCACTTACACTTGAAACCGAAGTGAGCGGATGTGTCCCAATACTCACAGATTACGTTTACGTCCACACTAATAATTTGGTATTAAACTGATTATGGCAATAGGCCAATTATGGTATTAGTCATGTAAACACCTCACTCTATTATCTTAATACGCAGATTAAAACACCTGGTTTTCTGAGCAATTTTTCAAATTCTTAGGCAGAAATGGCTTAATCAGAGTTACAGCGATGTATGTGATCTGCGCATGTGCTAGATCAGAGCTAGCACGATCAGAGGTAGCACGAGCAGAGCTAGCACGATCAGAGCTAGCACGATCAGCGCTAGCACGAGCAGCGCTAGCACGATCAGCGCTAGCACGAGCAGCGCTAGCACGAGCAGCACTAGCACGAGCAGCACTAGCACGATCAGCACTAGTTCGATCAGCGCTAGCACGAGCAGCGCTAGCACGATCAGCGCTAGCACGAGCATCGCTAGCACGAGCAGCGCTAGCACGATCAGCGCTAGCACGAGCAGCGCTTGCACGATCAGCGCTAGCATGAGCAGCACTAGCTTCTTTCTTTTGCACGAGTGAAGTGAGTTTGGAAAAACTGAAAGTATGCCTCTTAGAAATAGTTTTAACATACAAACTTTATCTGTCCGAACTCAGAATCAAATATATTTCACAAAAAGTACATGTTCACTGTGCTGGAACATTTTGATTGGCGATTTTCTGCATTTATCAAATTCCCATCAGGCAGCCTGATTTCAGATATAAACATAATTTGAGGGAAATCATTCTGCTTCCAAAGCATGTAAATGTTTAAATCAAACTATAATATTCATCTGACTATTCACAAAATGGTATTGTTGTGTGCATATAACCGTACTCACAGATGGCCTCCTTTTTTAGTTCACACTTATTGTAAATTTGTATGGATTTGCATTAGTATGTAAAGCTATACCTCTCTTGTCTATCATGGGAGTTATTACATAAAACAGATTTAGAATTCCGAAGAATACCTGTCATGTCGGAAAATGTTTTTCCGGGGTGTGATGTAATATACAGGACCCGTCTGGCCAGCCTATTTCCTACAATGTAAACCAAAAAAACTTAACCGCAGATTAAAAGCAAAGATATATACATGTTGAAGTTTGGGGCCAATCCGATGGTAAAACTTTAAGTTAGCTAACAAGTGAAGGGGAGGTGGCCACCTCACTGTACCGAAATCCAAAAAGATAGAGTCCAGATGTCCATCAGCACTAAGCCAAGATGGAGAAAAGTTACAAAACTCCTGTAACCTTCTTCACAGTGAACATGCAAAACAGTTGTCAAGATAAAAAGGAGAACAGAGGAGGTATAATTAGAACAAGCAGGTATGATTTTTTTCTTTCCTTTTGAGCCCACGGCAAGGAAGCACCAGACCGTACTACCAGATTCCCACTAGATAACACAGCCAAAATGTCTGTGAATAGCATGAGATGTGGCTAATGCTAGCCAGCTTGAGCTACAAACTAGCACACAAACTAGCACAGAGTAGGTCCTCCATATGACGTTGACAAATAATGCATTGTAGGTTGTTTAGAGGTTATCTGGAAATAAGTTAATAAATATGTTATAACCCAAAAACATAACTATGTTTGTACTTATAGGTAAACAGATCATGACCACAACTAAGCTACCATGTCTTTAGGGACATGTGTTGTAACATTAGTAAAAACTCATGATCCTTTAACACCTCTCTCTCCCTCTCTCTCTCTCTCTCTCTCTCTCGCCTCCCTCTCTCCCCTCCATCTCTCTCCCCCCCTCTCTCCCCCTTCCCTCTCTCTCTCCACTCCCACTCTCCCCTTCCCCCTCTCTCTCTCTCTCTCTGCCCCTCTCCCTCTCCCCCTTCCCTCTCTCCCTCTCCCCCTTCCCCTCTCTCCCTCCCCCCTCTCTCTCTCTCTCTCTCTTCACAGCTCATGTGTGTGACAACGCCATGCTTCTCTGTCAGAATGGAGGAACGTGCCACCACCATCAGCGGTGCCACTGTGCTCCGGGTTTCAAAGGCGTCCTGTGTGAGAGGACACGATGCCAGGTCCTCGGGCCCTGCGAGGAGTACCCCACTGCTGGGCAGCCATCCCTCCACCACCCTCTCCTCCTGGTCCCTCCAGGTCTGCTCCTCTCCCTACTGCTCCCCCTAGTGGTGATATGGTTCTGCTAAGAATTGTTTTATTCATTACAACTGGCCAGTGAACTTTGAACTTGGAACTGAAGAGGTCCACTTGGCCATTTGTCAGCCATGTTGTCATTTTGATGGACAGCAGGGCAGGACCTAATGCAAGTACATTCTGGGACAGCAGAAAGACAGCTCAGATGAGATCTACAGAAAAGAGAAAGGAATTCAGGAAGGACATGGGATCAAGCAGGGACACTAAACGAGATATTACCTGGTCCGTGGTATAAATAAGGTACCTTTATTTAATGTCAAAAGTGCAATATGATGATGGCTGATAAACTGATAATGAAGACATGATAGTGATACTTTTGGTCAGAGACACAGACAGACAGACATAAGTCAACTTAAGGAGCTTAGACACGGGCTGCGGTAAATGGCAATTGAACCATGAGAAAATCTGCATACCGTCTGTAGAGACCAGCGATCCCGGGTTTTTGTCGGCTCGAATATTGTCATTAAAACATTGTTTGATTGGTTGACAAGATGAACGATGCTCATCGGTCAACAATGTGCACCGACCACTCAAGACTTCAGCTAATTTAATCTTTTTGGCGCCTTGAGCTCCAAGCCAGCGGAGCTGCTCGCGGAGAAAGCACCACGAACCGCGGAAGTTTATGTGACCTTCTCTGCTTACCGTGGCCCGTCTGTAAACGCCTTTATAGTACAATCTACAACCTTCAATCTCACTATGGTCCTGTCCCAAATGGCACCCTATTCTCTATATAGTACACCCTACTTCCTATATAGTACCCCCAGTGGGTTCTGGTCAACAGTAGTAGACTGTGGCCTCCCGGGTGGCGCAGTGGTTAAGGGCGCTGCAGCGCCAGCTGTGCCATCAGAGTCCCTGGGTTCGCCCCAGGCTCTGTCTTAACCGGGCACGACCGGGAGGTCCGTGGGGCTACGCACAATTGGCCTAGCGTCGTCCGGGCCGGGCGCAGTGCGTGCTAACCAAGGTTGCCAGGTGCATTGTGTTTCCTCCGACACATTGGATGCGGCCGGGTTGGATGCGCACTGTGTATCGGAGGACGCATGACTTTCAACCTTCATCTCTCCCGAGCCCGTACGGGAGTTGTAGCGATGAGACAAGATAGTAGCTACTACAACAATTGGATACCACGAAAATAAATAAAAAACAGTAGTAGACTGTATAAGTAATATGGGTGCCATTTAAAGGGACACCCAAATTACAAAATGACACATTGGCTATCTTATCTTGTAACCAGTCTATGGACATGATAGAAATGCTTTGGTTTTAATTCCCTGGCAGTGTTTCCAAATGCTAAGGTTTATCACGTGGTACAAATTATTATTATTTTAATTTTTACCAGGCAAGTCAGTTAATAAGAACAAATTCTTATTTACAATGACAGTCTACCCCAGCCAAACCTGGACGACGCTGGGGCCACTTTGGGACTCCCATTCACGGCCGGATGTGATACAGCCTGGATTCCAAACAGGGACTGTAGTGACACCTCTTGCACTGAGATACAGTGCCTTCAGACCACGGCGCCACTCAGGAGCCCAAATACCATTTAGGTCCCAGGAACGATATTAGAATTTTTCACACATCATGTTTAAATCGTCCGGACGTATGTAAAATAGATTTTTTGAAGCTCAACAAAGTTACGTATTGATGGTATGAAAACGATGCGTGAAAAATGCTACCAGGACTTGTAAGGATTTGTGACGAAAACGTTCAAAATAAAATAACATTTGGAAACTAAACCAAAGCATGGATTTCTGTCAAACCTTGTCCCCAGACTGCTTACAGAGTGAGAAAACCATTATGTAATTTTGGAATTTGGGTGAACTATCAGTTTAAGACACATCTAATGACAACAGATGTTGGTATACCAACGTGTGACCTAGAAACAATGTTGACAACGTTCATTCTTTGGGAACAGATGAATAGTCTTCACAGAGGTTATGCCACTCAATGTGGGCCAACCAAACTGTAGAAAAATCACTCTGGATCTGTCATCTGCATTACAAAGTGGTTGAGAAGTCACTCTATATATTCCCCTTTCCTTATTTCCTCCCTCCTGGTTACCTTCCCTTACCTCCTTCCCGCACTTCTATTCCTCCTACCTGTAGCTTTAGTGTCTAGCGCTTTTCTTTGGCTGATTTAAAAAGGCCATTTTTGTTTTGTCAAATACCGCACAAGTGTTATGATCCAAGCTAAACTCCTTGACTACCGGTTGACTCGGAGACGAAAACTATTGTTATTTTTGTTGCCGGCTTCGTAGTCACGGAAACGCTTGTTGAGCTCACCTGTGTTGATAAAGATGATGTATCATATTGTATTGTAGCTGTATTGAATGTTTGTACAAAACAAAAAGATATTTTCATGATTTTAAGTAAATGAAAAATAGGTATTACTTTTAGTTTTTTTTGTATCGTTGCTGGGCAGCTTGAGGTGGCAAGGACAACTCCTGAAGATGTCTACGACTCAGAATGCATCAAGAAATGGTTTTATTTTTCCTGATGTTGTGGTTGAGACCTGCTGACATACTGTATGGAAACTGTTTACAGATACACAGAAACACAGCTGCACCAAAGGGAATTCCAGGTGTTTATTTTAATTTCTTTACAGACTTCAGCAGAACACATCATCCAAGTACAGAACAATAACATTACAAATTCAGTCAGACAAGACAATATATTATTACTCTTTCAAAACCTCACTTTAGACACTCATAGCCTGCCCTGCCGTGTGTACATTTCTCCAAGATTACAGCTACAAATCCAGGTGTCTTATTGATGTCAACAACATAATAGATTTTCCAAGTATAAAATATAAAACTGTTTACGCTAAACTAACTCCATTCTACCAGTGTGTGTCCCTTCTTACATTCACGATGCAGCCGTCCTCTAGATCTCAAACCCATTTCTCCGCCGTGTGGTAATGTACCAACAGGCTCCGAATGAGATGAATGTAATGACGGTAGTCCAGGTGAGAATGGTAGTTGATATAACCCATGAAACCGAGGGAGAAAGGAAGAGGTTCCATTAAGCTCATCTCTTTCCAGCTGGTGTTGTGACTCTGCGTATTCATGAGAGGGGAAATTAGCCTAGCTGTAAACCACGGTGGGTCACTGAATAGAAATTAAGTCACTCCTGGTGGGTGACATATTGCACCTTGAGACATTAGATTTGGCAGACTGACTGACTGGCTTTATTATGATGAAATTAGATATTTAATAGGTGATTCTTTATGTTCTACTAATGTACATTTTCAAGAGTTTTATGGATATTGGCCCCCACATTATATTTATCAGTGGTGTCATGGACTAGCAGTCATGTATTATCTGTTTAGGAGTGGTGAAGGTTCCATTTTCCAAAATGGCTGCCCAGAAAATGGAGTAGCACATCAAATACATTTTCTGGTAACATTACAAGGCTGAGTAATCAAATCAAATCAAAATGTATTTCGTCAACAATAGGTGTAGACTAACAGTAAATACCAGGTAATAACATGGCTATGTACAGAGTACCAGGTAATAACATGTCTATATAACATGGTTATATACAGACTACAAGGTAATAACATGGCTATATACAGGGAGTACCAGGTAATAACATGGCTATATACAGGAAGTACCAGGTAATAACATGGCTATATACGGGAGTACCAGGTAATAACATGGTTATATACAGGGAGTACCAGGTAATAACATGGCTATATACAGGAAGTACCAGGTAATAACATGGCTATATACAGGAAGTACCAGGTAATAACATGGTTATATACAGGGAGTACCACGTAATAACATGGCTATATACAGGGAGTACCAGGTAATAACATGGCTATATACAGGGAGTACCAGGTAATAACATGGCTATATACAGGGAGTACCAGGTAATAACATGGTTATATGCAGGAAGTACCAGGTAATAACATGGTTATATACAGGGAGTACCAGGTAATAACATGGCTATATACAGGAAGTACCAGGTAATAACATGGCTATATACAGGAAGTACCAGGTAATAACATGGCTATATACAGGGAGTACCAGGTAATAACATGGCTATATACAGGAGGTACCAGGTAATAACATGGCTATATACAGGGAGTACTAGGTAATACCATGGCTATATACAGGGAGTACGAGGTAATAACATGGCTATATACAGGGAGTACCAGGTAATAACATGGCTATATACAGGAAGTACCAGGTAATAACATGGCTATATAACATGGTTATATACAGACTACAAGGTAATAACATGGCTATATACAGGGAGTACCAGGTAATAACATGGCTATATACAGGAAGTACCAGGTAATAACATGGCTATATACGGGAGTACCAGGTAATAACATGGTTATATACAGGGAGTACCAGGTAATAACATGGCTATATACAGGAAGTACCAGGTAATAACATGGCTATATACAGGAAGTACCAGGTAATAACATGGTTATATACAGGGAGTACCACGTAATAACATGGCTATATACAGGGAGTACCAGGTAATAACATGGCTATATACAGGGAGTACCAGGTAATAACATGGCTATATACAGGGAGTACCAGGTAATAACATGGTTATATGCAGGAAGTACCAGGTAATAACATGGTTATATACAGGGAGTACCAGGTAATAACATGGCTATATACAGGAAGTACCAGGTAATAACATGGCTATATACAGGAAGTACCAGGTAATAACATGGCTATATACAGGGAGTACCAGGTAATAACATGGCTATATACAGGAGGTACCAGGTAATAACATGGCTATATACAGGGAGTACTAGGTAATAACATGGCTATATACAGGGAGTACGAGGTAATAACATGGCTATATACAGGAAGTACCAGGTAATAACATGGCTATATACAGGAAGTACCAGGTAATAACATGGCTATATACAGGGAGTACCAGGTATTAACATGGCTATATACAGGAAGTACCAGGTAATAACATGGCTATATACAGAGTGCCAGGTAATAACATGGCTATATACAGAGTGCCAGGTAATAACATGGCTATATACAGGAAGTACCAGGTAATAACATGGCTATATACAGGCAGTACCAGGTAATAACATGGCTATATACAGGAAGTACCAGGTAATAACATGGCTATATACAGCAAGTACCAGGTAATAACATGGCTATATACAGGAAGTATGAGGTAATAACATGGCTATATACAGGGAGTACGAGGTAATAACATGGCTATATACAGGAGGTACCAGGTAATAACATGGCTATATACAGGGAGTACCAGGTAATAACATGGCTATATACAGGGAGTACCAGGTAATAACATGGCTATATGCAGGAAGTACCAGGTAGTAACATGGCTATATACAGGAAGTACCAGGTAATAACATGGCTATATACAGGAAGTACCAGGTAATAACATGGCATATACAGGAAGTACCAGGTAATAACATGGCTATATACAGGAGGTACCAGGTAATAACATGGCTATATACAGGAAGTACCAGGTAATAACATGGCTATATACAGGGAGTACGAGGTAATAACATGGCTAGATACAAGGAGTCCAGTGTGGGGGTAGAGTCCAGTGTGGGGGTAGAGTCCAGTGTGGGGGTAGAGTCCAGTGTGTTGGGTAGAGTCCAGTGTGGGGGTAGAGTCCAGTGTGTTGGGTAGATTTCAGTGTGTTGGGTAGAGTCCAGTGTGGGGGTAGAGTCCAGTGTGTGGGTAGAGTCCAGTGTGTGGGTAGAGTCCAGTGTGTGGGTAGAGTCCAGTGTGGGGGTAGAGTCCAGTGTGAGGGGTAGAGTCCAGTGTGAGGGGTAGAGTCCAGTGTGTGGGTAGAGTCCAGTGTGGGGGCAGAGTCCAGTGTGTTGGGTAGAGTCCAGTGTGTTGGGTAGAGTCCAGTGCGGGGGGTAGAGTCCGGTGGGGGTTGAGTCCAGTGTGAGGGGTAGAGTCCAGTGCGGGGGTAGAGTCCGGTGGGGGTTGAGTCCAGTGTGGGGGTAGAGTCCAGTGTGTTGGGTAGAGTCCAGTGTGTGGGTAGAGTCCAGTGTGAGGGGTAGAGTCCAGTGCGGGGGTAGAGTCCGGTGTGTTGGGTAGAGTCCAGTGCGGGGGGGTAGAGTCCGGTGGGGGGTTGAGTCCAGTGTGAGGGGTAGAGTCCAGTGCGGGGGGGTAGAGTCCGGTGGGGGTTGAGTCCAGTGTGGGGGTAGAGTCCAGTGTGTTGGGTAGAGTCCAGTGTGTGGGTAGAGTCCAGTGTGAGGGGTAGAGTCCAGTGCGGGGGGTAGAGTCCGGTGGGGGTTAGAGTCCAGTGTGAGGGGTAGAGTCCAGTGTGTGGGTAGAGTCCAGTGTGGGGGCAGAGTCCAGTGTGGGGGTAGAGTCCAGTGTGTTGGGTAGAGTCCAGTGTGTGGGTAGAGTCCAGTGTGAGGGGTAGAGTCCAGTGTGAGGGGTAGAGTCCAGTGCGGGGGGTAGAGTCCGGTGGGGGTTAGAGTCCAGTGTGTGGGTAGAGTCCAGTGCGAGGGGTAGAGTCCAGTGCGGGGGGTAGAGTCCGGTGGGGGGTTAGAGTCCAGTGTGTGGGTAGAGTCCAGTGTGAGGGGTAGAGTCCAGTGCGGGGGTAGAGTCCGGTGGGGGTTAGAGTCCAGTGTGGGGTAGAGTCCAGTGTGAGGGGTAGAGTCCAGTGCGGGGGTAGAGTCCGGTGGGGGTAGAGTCCAGTGTGGGGGTAGAGTCCAGTGTGGGGGGTAGAGTCCAGTGTGGGGGTAGAGTCCAGTGCGGGGGGTAGAGTCCGGTGGGGGGTTAGAGTCCAGTGTGTGGGTAGAGTCCAGTGTGAGGGGTAGAGTCTAGTGCGGGGGGTAGAGTCCGGTGGGGGGTTAGAGTCCAGTGTGTTGGGTAGAGTCCAGTCCGAGGGGTAGAGTCCAGTGCGGGGGTAGAGTCCGGTGGGGGTTGAGTCCAGTGTGGGGTAGAGTCCAGTGTGTTGGGTAGAGTCCAGTGTGTGGGTAGAGTCCAGTGTGAGGGGTATAGTCCAGTGCGGGGGGTAGAGTCCGTGGGGGATAGAGTCCAGTGTGTGGGTAGAGTCCAGTGTGAGGGTAGAGTCCAGTGCGGGGGTAGAGTCCGGTGGGGGTTAGAGTCCAGTGTGGGGGTAGAGTCCAGTGTGAGGGGTAGAGTCCAGTGCGGGGGTAGAGTCCGGTGGGGGGTAGAGTCCAGTGTGGGGGGTAGAGTCCAGTGTGGGGGTAGAGTCCAGTGTGGGGGTAGAGTCCAGTGCGGGGGTAGAGTCCGGTGGGGGTTAGAGTCCAGTGTGTGGGTAGAGTCCAGTGTGAGGGGTAGAGTCTAGTGCGGGGGTAGAGTCCGGTGGGGGTTAGAGTCCAGTGTGTTGGGTAGAGTCCAGTGTGAGGGGTAGAGTCCAGTGCGGGGGTAGAGTCCGGTGGGGGTTAGAGTCCAGTGTGGGGGTAGAGTCCAGTGTGAGGGGTAGAGTCCAGTGCGGGGGTAGAGTCCGGTGGGGGGTAGAGTCCAGTGTGGGGGTAGAGTCCAGTGTGGGGGTAGAGTCCAGTGTGGGGGTAGAGTCCAGTGCGGGGGTAGAGTCCGGTGGGGGGTTAGAGTCCAGTGTGTGGGTAGAGTCCAGTGTGAGGGGTAGAGTCTAGTGCGGGGGGTAGAGTCCGGTGGGGGTTAGAGTCCAGTGTGTTGGGTAGAGTCCAGTCCGAGGGGTAGAGTCCAGTGCGGGGGTAGAGTCCGGTGGGGGGTTGAGTCCAGTGTGGGGGTAGAGTCCAGTGTGTTGGGTAGAGTCCAGTGTGTGGGTAGAGTCCAGTGTGAGGGGTAGAGTCCAGTGCGGGGGTAGAGTCCGGTGGGGGTTAGAGTCCAGTGTGTGGGTAGAGTCCAGTGCGAGGGGTAGAGTCCAGTGCGGGGGTAGAGTCCGGTGGGGGGTTAGAGTACAGTGTGAGGGGTAGAGTCCAGTGTGGGGTAGAGTCCAGTGTGAGGGGTAGAGTCCAGTGCGGGGGGTAGAGTCCAGTGGGGGGTTAGAGTCCAGTGTGAGGGGTAGAGTCCAGTGTGTGGGTAGAGTCCAGTGTGAGGGGTAGAGTCCAGTGCGGGGGGTAGAGTCCAGTGTGAGGGGTAGAGTCCAGTGTGTGGGTAGAGTCCAGTGTGGGGGTAGAGTCCAGTGTGAGGGGTAGAGTCCAGTGTGTGGGTAGAGTCCAGTGTGTTGGGTAGAGTCCAGTGTGTGGGTAGAGTCCAGTGTGAGGGGTAGAGTCCAGTGTGTGGGTAGAGTCCAGTGTGAGGGGTAGAGTCCAGTGCGGGGGTAGAGTCCAGTGTGAGGGGTAGAGTCCAGTGCGGGGGGTAGAGTCCAGTGTGAGGGGTAGAGTCCAGTGCGGGGGTAGAGTCCGGGGGGGTTAGAGTCCAGTGTGAGGGGTAGAGTCCAGTGTGTGGGTAGAGTCCAGTGTGGGGGTAGAGTCCAGTGTGGGGGTAGAGTCCAGTGTGGGGGTAGAGTCCAGTGCGGGGGGTAGAGTCCGGTGGGGGTTAGAGTCCAGTGTGTGGGTAGAGTCCAGTGTGAGGGGTAGAGTCTAGTGCGGGGGTAGAGTCCGGTGGGGGTTAGAGTCCAGTGTGTTGGGTAGAGTCCAGTCCGAGGGTAGAGTCCAGTGCGGGGGTAGAGTCCGGTGGGGGGTTGAGTCCAGTGTGGGGGTAGAGTCCAGTGTGTTGGGTAGAGTCCAGTGTGTGGGTAGAGTCCAGTGTGAGGGTAGAGTCCAGTGCGGGGGTAGAGTCCGGTGGGGTTAGAGTCCAGTGTGTGGGTAGAGTCCAGTGCGAGGGGTAGAGTCCAGTGCGGGGGTAGAGTCCGGTGGGGGTTAGAGTACAGTGTGAGGGGTAGAGTCCAGTGTGGGGGTAGAGTCCAGTGTGAGGGGTAGAGTCCAGTGCGGGGGGGTAGAGTCCAGTGGGGGTTAGAGTCCAGTGTGAGGGGTAGAGTCCAGTGTGTGGGTAGAGTCCAGTGTGAGGGGTAGAGTCCAGTGCGGGGGTAGAGTCCAGTGTGAGGGGTAGAGTCCAGTGTGTGGGTAGAGTCCAGTGTGGGGGTAGAGTCCAGTGTGAGGGGTAGAGTCCAGTGTGTGGGTAGAGTCCAGTGTGTTGGGTAGAGTCCAGTGTGTGGGTAGAGTCCAGTGTGAGGGGTAGAGTCCAGTGTGAGGGGTAGAGTCCAGTGTGTGGGTAGAGTCCAGTGTGAGGGGTAGAGTCCAGTGCGGGGGTAGAGTCCAGTGTGAGGGGTAGAGTCCAGTGCGGGGGTAGAGTCCAGTGTGTGGGTAGAGTCCAGTGTGAGGGGTAGAGTCCAGTGCGGGGGGTAGAGTCCAGTGCGGGGGTAGAGTCCAGTGTGAGGGGTAGAGTCCAGTGTGAGGGGTAGAGTCCAGTGCGGGGGCAGAGTCCAGTGCGAGGGGTAGAGTCCAGTGTGAGGGGTAGAGTCCAGTGTGTGGGTAGAGTCCAGTGTGAGGGGTAGAGTCCAGTGCGGGGGGTAGAGTCCGGTGGGGGTTGAGTCCAGTGTGTGGGTAGAGTCCAGTGTGAGGGGTAGAGTCCAGTGCGGGGGGTAGAGTCCGGTGGGGGTCGAGTCCAGTGTGGGGGTAGAGTCCAGTGTGTTGGGTAGAGTCCGGTGTGTGGGTAGAGTCCAGTGCGGGGTAGAGTCCGGTGGGGGTTAGAGTCCAGTGTGTGGGTAGAGTCCAGTGTGAGGGGGTAGAGTCCAGTGCGGGGGGTAGAGACCGGTGGGGGTTAGAGTCCAGTGTCGGGGTAGAGTCCAGTGTGAGGGGTAGAGTCCAGTGCGGGGGTAGAGTCCGGTGGGGGGTTAGAGTCCAGTGTGAGGGGTAGAGTCCAGTGTGTGGGTAGAGTCCAGTGTGGGGGTAGAGTCCAGTGTGGGGGTAGAGTCCAGTGTGTGGGTAGAGTCCAGTGTGGGGGTAGAGTCCAGTGTGGGGTAGAGTCCAGTGCGGGGGTAGAGTCCGGTGGGGGTTAGAGTCCAGTGTGTGGGTAGAGTCCAGTGTGAGGGGTAGAGTCTAGTGCGGGGGTAGAGTCCGGTGGGGGGTTAGAGTCCAGTGTGTTGGGTAGAGTCCAGTCCGAGGGTAGAGTCCAGTGCGGGGGTAGAGTCCGGTGGGGGTTGAGTCCAGTGTGGGGGTAGAGTCCAGTGTGTTGGGTAGAGTCCAGTGTGTGGGTAGAGTCCGGTGTGAGGGGTAGAGTCCAGTGCGGGGGTAGAGTCCGGTGGGGTTAGAGTCCAGTGTGTGGGTAGAGTCCAGTGCGAGGGGTAGAGTCCAGTGTGGGGGGTAGAGTCCGGTGGGGGTTAGAGTACAGTGTGAGGGGTAGAGTCCAGTGTGGGGGTAGAGTCCAGTGTGAGGGTAGAGTCCAGTGCGGGGGTAGAGTCCAGTGGGGGTTAGAGTCCAGTGTGAGGGGTAGAGTCCAGTGTGTGGGTAGAGTCCAGTGTGAGGGGTAGAGTCCAGTGTGAGGGGTAGAGTCCAGTGTGTGGGTAGAGTCCAGTGTGTTGGGTAGAGTCCAGTGTGTGGGTAGAGTCCAGTGTGAGGGGTAGAGTCCAGTGTGTGGGTAGAGTCCAGTGTGAGGGTAGAGTCCAGTGCGGGGGTAGAGTCCAGTGTGAGGGGTAGAGTCCAGTGCGGGGGTAGAGTCCAGTGTGTGGGTAGAGTCCAGTGTGAGGGGTAGAGTCCAGTGCGGGGGTAGAGTCCAGTGCGGGGGGTAGAGTCCAGTGTGAGGGGTAGAGTGCAGTGTGAGGGGTAGAGTCCAGTGCGGGGGGTAGAGTCCAGTGTGAGGGGTAGAGTCCAGTGTGAGGGGTAGAGTCCAGTGTGTGGGTAGAGTCCAGTGTGAGGGGTAGAGTCCAGTGCGGGGGTAGAGTCCGGTGGGGGTTGAGTCCAGTGTGTGGGTAGAGTCCAGTGTGAGGGGTAGAGTCCAGTGCGGGGGTAGAGTCCGGTGGGGGTCGAGTCCAGTGTGGGGGTAGAGTCCAGTGTGTTGGGTAGAGTCCGGTGTGTGGGTAGAGTCCAGTGCGAGGGTAGAGTCCAGTGCGGGGGTAGAGTCCGGTGGGGGGTTAGAGTCCAGTGTGTGGGTAGAGTCCAGTGTGAGGGGTAGAGTCCAGTGCGGGGGGGTAGAGTCCGGTGGGGGTTAGAGTCCAGTGTGAGGGGTAGAGTCCAGTGCGGGGGGTAGAGTCCGGTGGGGGTTAGAGTCCGGTGGGGGTTAGAGTCCAGTGTGAGGGGTAGAGTCCAGTGTGTGGGTAGAGTCCAGTGTGGGGGGTAGAGTCCAGTGTGGGGGGTAGAGTCCAGTGTGTGGGTAGAGTCCAGTGTGTGGGTAGAGTCCAGTGTGGGGGTAGAGTCCAGTGTGGGGGTAGAGTCCAGTGGGGGGTAGAGTCCGGTGGGGGGTTAGAGTCCAGTGTGTGGGTAGAGTCCAGTGTGAGGGGTAGAGTCTAGTGCGGGGGTAGAGTCCGGTGGGGGTTAGAGTCCAGTGTGTGGGTAGAGTCCAGTGTGAGGGGTAGAGTCCAGTGCGGGGGGTAGAGTCCGGTGGGGGTTGAGTCCAGTGCGGGGGTAGAGTCCGGTGGGGGTTAGAGTCCAGTGTGTGGGTAGAGTCCAGTGTGAGGGGTAGAGTCTAGTGCGGGGGTAGAGTCCGGTGGGGGTTAGAGTCCAGTGTGTGGGTAGAGTCCAGTGTGAGGGGTAGAGTCCAGTGCGGGGGGTAGAGTCCGGTGGGGGTTGAGTCCAGTGCGGGGGGTAGAGTCCGGTGGGGGTTAGAGTCCAGTGTGTGGGGTAGAGTCCAGTGTGAGGGGTAGAGTCTAGTGTGAGGGGGTAGAGTCCAGTGTGGGGTAGAGTCCGGTGGGGGTAGAGTCCAGTGTGAGGGGTAGAGTCCAGTGTGGGGGTAGAGTCCGGTGGGGTAGAGTCCAGTGTGAGGGGTAGAGTCCAGTGTGTGGGGTAGAGTCCAGTGTGAGGGGTAGAGTCCAGTGTGAGGGGTAGAGCCCAGTGTGTGGGTAGAGTCCAGTGTGTGGGGTAGAGTCTAGTGTGTGGGTAGAGTCCAGTGTGGGGGTAGAGTCCAGTGTGGGGGTAGAGTCCAGTGCGGGGGGTAGAGTCCGGTGGGGGGTTAGAGTCCAGTGTGTGGGTAGAGTCCAGTGTGAGGGGTAGAGTCTAGTGCGGGGGGGTAGAGTCCGGTGGGGGTTAGAGTCCAGTGTGTGGGGTAGAGTCCAGTGTGAGGGGTAGAGCCCAGTGTGTGGGTAGAGTCCAGTGTGTGGGTAGAGTCCAGTGTGAGGGGTAGAGTCTAGTGCGGGGGGTAGAGTCCGGTGGGGGTTAGAGTCCAGTGTGTGGGTAGAGTCCAGTGTGAGGGGTAGAGTCCAGTGTGAGGGGTAGAGTCTAGTGCGGGGTAGAGTCCGGTGGGGGTTAGATTCCAGTGTGAGGGTAGAGTCTAGTGCGGGGGATAGAGTCCGGTGGGGGTTAGAGTCCAGTGTGAGGGTAGAGTCCAGTGTGAGGGGTAGAGTCCGGTGGGGGGTTAGAGTCCAGTGTGAGCGGTAGAGTCCAGTGCGGGGGGGTAGAGTCCGGTGCGGGGTTAGAGTCCAGTGTGACGGGTAGAGTCCAGTGCGGGGGGTAGAGTCCGGTGGGGGGTTAGAGTCCAGTGTGGGGGGTAGAGTCCGGTGGGGGTAGAGTCCAGTGTGGGGGTTGAGGCCAGTGCGGGGGGTAGAGTCCGGTGGGGGGTTAGAGTCCAGTGTGGGGGGTAGAGTCCGGTGGGGGGTTAGAGTCCAGTGTGGGGGTTGAGTCCAGTGTGGGGGGTAGAGTCCGGTGGGGGTAGAGTCCAGTGTGGGTGGTTAGAGTCCAGTGTGTGTGCATAGATTCAGTATAAGAGAGTTAGTTTAAAAAAAAAGGGTAAATGCAGGTTGTCCGGGTAGCCATTTGATCATCTATTTTGCAGTCTTATTTAGCATCCTCATGGCTAGAAACTTTTCAGCCGTCCTGTTGGTTCCAGACTTGGTACAACGGTACTACTTGCCGTGCAGTAGCAGCGAGAACCGTTTATGGCTTGGGTGGCTGGTGTCTTGGTGATGAAGAGGTGTGCGGAAGGCTGTACGCATCTGTTAATGCAATAAACATTCTTTTGACACTTCGCCCAGGCTCCTGGCTCAGCCGTAGTTGGACATTTCAAAATCACTTTTTAAAAGTTATATGTCTCTTAGATAGAGATGAAGCTCAAGAGAGTAGGATACATGACTGTAAAGGGACCACAACTCTAAATCATAGTAGCAGGTGCAGGACGCTGTTGAAATACACATCCTCCTCAGACACTGAAACCAGCATCATTTCTCTACATGACCTGCTTACTAAGACAGAATAGACTGTGGGTATGCAGGCTGCTCGCTCGTGAAATTCACAACTAGGTTACAAATCTTTTCTCAATTTATCATCACGAATTGCATTCCTTTGAAACCACCTTTTCTTCAGTACCGAAGCTACAAGGTCTGAAAGTAAACGTGTTAACTTCAACATAAAGGCACGTTTCCTCAAAAGCTAGGCTACAGTATAATGGTACAGTATATTGTATAGTATAATATATAGTACAGTATAATAAATAGTACAGTATAATATATAGTACAGTATAATAAATAGTACAATGTATAGTACAGTATATTGTAAAGTATAATGATACAGTATATAGTACAGTATAATAAATAGTACAATCATTTGGCTAGTGATAGAGGAAATAAATGGGACAGTGGGGGCCACAAGGGGGCGGGGAAACGTATATGTATATTAAGGCCAGGGGCGGTTTCTGGTCCCAGTCTGTCCCTGGCAGTGAGTGGTATCTTGGTGCTCCCTTTCCCTTTACACTTGAGATGAGAGGGTATTAGTGAGGACGTTCTTAGACATGAGCAGCCTACGTAGACACACACACACACACACACACACACACACACACACACACACACACACACACACACACACACACGGTGTAGCCTAGTCTTTGGGTTCTGTCCCTGTCAGCATTGGTCGGTTGCACCCATACGAGAGAGAGACCCTTATATAACACGTCCACAGCAGACCGGGGTTCAGATACTATTCAAAATACTATTCAAATACTGTTTGTTTTAACCTGCCTGGAGTGCCAGGTGGATGGGGTTTGTAGTTGTTTGTTTTAACCTGCCTGGAGTGCAAGGTGGATGGGGTTTGTAGTTGTTTGTTTAACCTGCCTGGAGTGCCTGGTGGATGGGGGTTGTAGTGGTTTGTTTTAACCTGCCTGGAGTGCCAGGTGGATGGGGTTTGTGGTTGTTTGTTTAACCTGCCTGGAGTGCCAGGTGGATGGGGGTTGTAGTTGTTTGTTTTAACCTGCCTGGAGTGCCAGGTGGATGGGGTTTGTAGTTGTTTGTTTAACCTGCCTGGAGTGCCTGGTGGATGGGGTTTGTAGTTGTTTGTTTTAACCTGCCTGGAGTGCCAGGTGGATGGGGGTTGTAGTTGTTTGTTTAACCTGCCTGGAGTGCCAGGTGGATGGGGGTTGTAGTTGTTTGTTTAACCTGCCTGGAGTGCCAGGTGGATGGGGGTTGTAGTGGTTTGTTTTAACCTGCCTGGAGTGCCAGGTGGATGGGGTTTGTGGTTGTTTGTTTAACCTGCCTGGAGTGCCTGGTGGATGGGGTTTGTAGTTGTTTGTTTTAACCTGCCTGGAGTGCCAGGTGGATGGGGTTTGTAGTTGTTTGTTTAACCTGCCTGGAGTGCCTGGTGGATGGGGGTTGTAGTTGTTTGTTTAACCTGCCTGGAGTGCCAGGTGGATGGGGTTTGTAGTTGTTTGTTTAACCTGCCTGGAGTGCCTGGTGGATGGGGTTTGTAGTTGTTTGTTTTAACCTGCCTGGAGTGCCTGGTGGATGGGGTTTGTAGTTGTTTGTTTTAACCTGCCTGGAGTGCCAGGTGGATGGTGGTTGTAGTTGTTTGTTTTAACCTGCCTGGAGTGCAAGGTGGATGGGGTTTGTAGTTGTTTGTTTAACCTGCCTGGAGTGCCAGGTGGATGGTGGTTGTAGTTGTTTGTTTTAACCTGCCTGGAGTGCCTGGTGGATGGGGTTTGTGGTTGTTTGTTTAACCTGCCTGGAGTGCCTGGTGGATGGGGTTTGTAGTTGTTTGTTTTAACCTGCCTGGAGTGCCAGGTGGATGGGGGTTGTAGTTGTTTGTTTTAACCTGCCTGGAGTGCCAGGTGGATGGGGTTTGTAGTTGTTTGTTTAACCTGCCTGGAGTGCCTGGTGGATGGGGTTTGTAGTTGTTTGTTTTAGCCTGCCTGGAGTGCCAGGTGGATGGGGGTTGTAGTTGTTTGTTTAACCTGCCTGGAGTGCCAGGTGGATGGGGGTTGTAGTTGTTTGTTTAACCTGCCTGGAGTGCCAGGTGGATGGGGGTTGTAGTGGTTTGTTTTAACCTGCCTGGAGTGCCAGGTGGATGGGGTTTGTGGTTGTTTGTTTAACCTGCCTGGAGTGCCTGGTGGATGGGGTTTGTAGTTGTTTGTTTTAACCTGCCTGGAGTGCCAGGTGGATGGGGTTTGTAGTTGTTTGTTTAACCTGCCTGGAGTGCCTGGTGGATGGGGTTTGTAGTTGTTTGTTTTAACCTGCCTGGAGTGCCTGGTGGATGGGGGTTGTAGTTGTTTGTTTTAACCTGCCTGGAGTGCCTGGTGGATGGGGTTTGTAGTTGTTTGTTTTAACCTGCCTGGAGTGCCAGGTGGATGGTGGTTGTAGTTGTTTGTTTTAACCTGCCTGGAGTGCAAGGTGGATGGGGTTTGTAGTTGTTTGTTTAACCTGCCTGGAGTGCCAGGTGGATGGTGGTTGTAGTTGTTTGTTTTAACCTGCCTGGAGTGCCTGGTGGATGGGGTTTGTGGTTGTTTGTTTAACCTGCCTGGAGTGCCTGGTGGATGGGGTTTGTAGTTGTTTGTTTTAACCTGCCTGGAGTGCCAGGTGGATGGGGGTTGTAGTTGTTTGTTTTAACCTGCCTGGAGTGCCAGGTGGATGGGGTTTGTAGTTGTTTGTTTAACCTGCCTGGAGTGCCTGGTGGATGGGGTTTGTAGTTGTTTGTTTTAACCTGCCTGGAGTGCCAGGTGGATGGGGGTTGTAGTTGTTTGTTTAACCTGCCTGGAGTGCCAGGTGGATGGGGGTTGTAGTTGTTTGTTTAACCTGCCTGGAGTGCCAGGTGGATGGGGGTTGTAGTGGTTTGTTTTAACCTGCCTGGAGTGCCAGGTGGATGGGGTTTGTGGTTGTTTGTTTAACCTGCCTGGAGTGCCAGGTGGATGGGGTTTGTGGTTGTTTGTTTAACCTGCCTGGAGTGCCTGGTGGATGGGGTTTGTAGTTGTTTGTTTTAACCTGCCTGGAGTGCCAGGTGGATGGGGTTTGTAGTTGTTTGTTTAACCTGCCTGGAGTGCCTGGTGGATGGGGTTTGTAGTTGTTTGTTTTAACCTGCCTGGAGTGCCTGGTGGATGGGGGTTGTAGTTGTTTGTTTTAACCTGCCTAGAGTGCCTGGTGGATGGGGGTTGTAGTTGTTTGTTTAACCTGCCTGGAGTGCCAGGTGGATGGGGTTTGTATTTTTCCAGTTATTCTATTGGTTCTACTTTTGGTCAAAACTAGTGCACTCTATAGGGAATACGGAGCCATTTGGGACTCACTCCTGGTGTTCTGTATCTGGGAAACAACATGCTCAGCAGCTGCCAGGTGGAAACTGGGAGGTTCATCTTATTAGCGATACAATATCCATATTCAATTCAGCACAGCAGCAGCTTCCCTGTCTGTCTGCAAAACACCAGACGTGTTCTGTACTTGCAAAACACCAGTTATTATTGGTAGGGCACGGGGAGAGAAAGAGTAAGCTAGACTTTCTCAACTGTTTCTGTGTTTTTAAGTTAAGTTGTTATTGAAAATTGAGCTCATCCATAATAAGGTACTGCTTAGTCCCCTTGGTTCACATTTGAGGGGGGAAGTACTTTCTCCCCCAAATTCAGAGGATTATTTAAATATTAATAATGTTTATTCTAGAAAGGGGAGGCAAAATGACTTACTAATTCAAAATGTTTTCTTCAGGCTGGTTTTAGAAATGTGTGTTTCCATCAGCCGTGTATTTTGAGAGTTTTTTGAGGATCCCTGAACAAAGGCCTTGGATTTCAGTTCAGCTCAGGCTTTAGCTCAGCGGGCTAACACAGTCCTATGGTGCACCAAAGACCTCGGTTTGAACGCAGCTGGTCACATGTACACAGTGATTTGTTGCGTGAAGTCGCTAGTCAGCAAAAACAGCCGAGCTCTGTAACTCTAGGAAGGTCGTCTATACTTCTCCTTGACCTCAATCACTACATAGGCTTGAGTTACTAGCATCTCTGTCACATCTCTGTTGCAGTAGTCGCCAATACACAGGACGTATAATACCTGGTGTGGTACCTCACTAGAAGATGTATATTACCTGGTATGGTACCTCACTAGAAGATGTATATTACCTGGTGTGGTATCTCACTAGAAGATGTATATTACATGGTATGGTACCTCACTAGAAGATGTATATTACCTGCCACAGTATCTCACTAGAAGATGTATATTACCTGGTATGGTACCTCACTAGAAGATGTATATTACCTGGTATGGTACCTCACTAGAAGATGTATATTACCTGGTATGGTACCTCACTAGAAGATGTATATTACCTGGTATGGTACCTCACTAGAAGATGTATATTACCTGGTATGGTACCTCACTAGAAGATGTATATTACCTGGTATGGTACCTCACTAGAATATGTATATTACCTGGTATGGTACCTCACTAGAAGATGTATATTACCTGGTATGGTACCTCACTAGAAGATGTATATTACCTGGTATGGTACCTCACTAGAAGATGTATATTACCTGCCACAGTATCTCACTAGAAGATGTATATTACCTGGTATGGTACCTCACTAGAAGATGTATATTACCTGGTATGGTACCTCACTAGAAGATGTATATTACCTGGTATGGTACCTCACTAGAAGATGTATATTACCTGGTATGGTACCTCACTAGAAGATGTATATTACCTGGTATGGTACCTCACTAGAAGATGTATATTACCTGGTATGGTACCTCACTAGAAGATGTATATTACCTGGTATGGTACCTCACTAGAAGATGTATATTACCTGGTATGGTACCTCACTAGAAGATGTATATTACCTGGTATGGTACCTCACTAAAATATGTATAATACCTGGTGTGGTACCTCACTAGAAGATGTATATTACCTGGTATGGTACCTCACTAGAAGATGTATATTACCTGGTATGGTACCTCACTAGAAGATGTATATTACCTGGTATGGTACCTCACTAGAAGATGTATATTACCTGGTATGGTACCTCACTAAAATATGTATAATACCTGGTGTGGTCAGTGGCGTATTATAGTTTTGCGGGGTCTCTCCCCAAGGTACGAGCAAGGTCCCCCCCCCCCCAAAAAAATAATATATATGACACATTTTGCCATGAGGCTGAGAGAAAATGTTGCTGTTTTAGATCTCATACAGTA
The DNA here is from genome assembly GCF_034236695.1 of Oncorhynchus nerka. Taxonomy (NCBI): domain Eukaryota; kingdom Metazoa; phylum Chordata; class Actinopteri; order Salmoniformes; family Salmonidae; genus Oncorhynchus; species Oncorhynchus nerka. The sequence goes on along the minus strand of NC_088424.1, from coordinate 46,777,786 downwards.
CATTACTCTTAATATTAACAACATTTGAAGTATATCTTTTGATATACCAAAATATCACCATGTAAAGGAACTACCTCATAATTTTGTTTAAAAAAATAAATATATATGTGAATATTGTCGTAAGATGCAACAAACTGGATTTATGTCAACTTTGTCAGACACCATTTAATGCATTTGTTTAATGACCTTCAAGTATTTAATTGCCTTTAAATCTAACATTAGATTATTCAAATATTTAACACAATATTTAATATATTTCATTATTCACTTTAAAATTCCCAATAAAAACATAACCATTCCATCAGATCTTTTAGCTCTGATGGAGTTTACGTTTTACGAAGTTGACAAAAAGATAAGAATTTATCTTCATTAAAGTGGTATACACAGTAGCAATTTAGTTTTTCCTCAGTTGATTTATGACTCTAAAACCTAATTAAATGGAACATATTTGAACCAACTTGAATATACTATCTTAATCTATCAGGGAGATGGAGTTGACAATTTATGGTTGTCACCATGGTGATTCCGATATTGTTCATTCTTTCAAAAGTAGAGAACTTTACAGACCATGAGTGGTTTTGTTGTACTACATGTAATGAGGATATGAATAAGGGGTCCTTAAGGGTATAGCTGTCCCTGCTCATTCCTGATTCATTTAGGATTTTAGACAAATCTGACAGAGTTGACCAAATCTCCGGACCCATCTTTTAGGAATCACAGTTTTAAGAGAAATATGATTTAATGTCACATAGAGCTATTGCAAGAAACTACATATTATTTGTTTTATTGTAAATTATTGCATTTTTTTTTTTAATTGCTCCGGAAAAAGGCATTTGCAGGCATAAAGCCGACATGAAAATTTAAAAAATGTTGCTTATAAAATTAGCCTAAATAAAAATGTTAAGGTTAAATAATGCAACAAAATTTCAACAATAAAAATAAAGTTTCCCTGCCAGACAAGGATGTTCCCGACTTTCAAGAATAAGACAAAGACTGGTAATTAAGGTGTTCCACTATTTAAATGTTTTAAAAATTACATTTTTTAAAATGTTTTATTGACATTTATTTAACCAGGACAAAGACTGGTGTGTAATTAAGATGTTCCACAAGGACAAAACTGGTGTGTAATTAAGATGTTCCACTAGAACAAATCAATAAATGCTGCCATAAGGGACTTATTCTCTCTGTGATGTGACACAGGAACCAACTCTTATGTTGGGTGAGCACACCTATTCCCTACGTAGTGCACTATTTTAGTCCAGGACCCAATGGCAACCTATTCCCTATGTAGTGCACTACTTTTGGCCCAAGCCTCAAGTTTATTTAGAAATGTATTTCAGATTTGCATAGAGTTGTTATGTTTGACTATGTAATGGGGTTAATTAAAGAACACAAACACAATAGCCCCTAACCCACACATCACCTCCACACACATCATGTTGTCCTTCCTGCCCATCATTGGAATGGGCGGTTGGTTCATAATCGATCTGTCCTCTCCACTCCAGAACAGTAGAGAGATTTTAGTCAATCCTGTCCATTAACACTTCAACACATCAGGAACAGCACTTATGTTGGGCTGGGAGGGTTACGACACGCAAAACCATCAAGCCACCATCAGCTGGCTCAGCACTGCAAGGACGCTAAGTGGGCCACTGACCCCTCAAGGACACAGGGTTTCTGGAACACCTGGGCGGCTGGAGACTGGCACAGAGAAATAAGAAACAATAAGAAGAACAAGATAATTGGGGTCTAATATATTCCAGATGCACTCCAAATTTTCAAAGAATCGTACTTCAAAAAGGCATAATAAAAAATAAAAGAAACATGATAAAACAGTTTGCTCGTGTTCATAAACCAATCTGATGCACCTCAAGGACACAGAGGACGTCTGAACTGGCTGAGAGACCGGCCAGAGAGCACAATATTATATTTATAATGTTCAACAATCAATGGGTAAATCAGTAGGACTATTTCTCATTGATTGAAATTGTCACATCTACTCCCTCTCCTCTCCTCCGGCGTTGCCCGGTTTACTAACCACCGGCCCTGGCTACACATCATTACGCACACCTGGGCCTCATCATTACGCGCTTGATCATCAGACACACCTGGACTCTATCATTTTCCTGATTGCTCCCCATATATATATATATATATATATATATAGCCCTGTGTACTTATTTCCAATCAGGCGCTATTGGCTCTATTTCCTGTCCTGACGGTACGTTTGTGTTCTATTAAACTCCCCAACTGTACCTGCTTCATGACTCCCAGCTTCTTTGTAACAGAAATTGACCCTTGACTTGCCCCAAAAAAATCTTACAGAGAACGTACCTCTCATTTTCCAGTGGGTCCTATGAAAGGCTGCAATAAAACATCCCCGCACGTTTAGAAAGCAATCTGATGCCCCGCCCCCCCATCATCTCATCTCAACTCACACCAATCAATAAAACATCTGCCTTCCCCACACGTTTAGAAAGCAACCTGATGCCCACCCCCCCATCATCTCATCTCAACTCACACCAATCAATAAAACATCTGCCTTCCCCACACGTTTAGAAAGCAACCTGATGCCCACCCCCCCATCATCTCATCTCAACTCACACCAATCAATAAAACATCCCCACACATTTAGAAAGCAATCTGATGCCCCCCCCATCATCTCATCTCACACCAATCTAAAGCCTCCTCATCTGAATAGAACACACACGAATTTCAAATAAAACGTTGATTTGAAATAATGATTAAAATAAACATTGATTTGATTTGACACACACTAGCAGCAATCAGCTGTGGTGTTACAGACTGTAACGTACCCTCTCTACCATTCAGCATGACAGGATATAAAAGCTCTTGTCTACTTTCTCAATGTAAAACTAAGCAACGACTATCCTTCTAGTGCCAAAGAGCCTGAATTTCAAATCAACCCCAGCTGGGATTAGCATTTCCGCACCACAACCCCCCAGTAACTAACACCCTCTTGGAGACATGACAATTGCTGGATTAAACTGACGGTGTCCAGGCACCCATAAATAAAATATGCCATTCCCAGACACACGCACACATGCACACACACAGTGTTCCCTGAGCCAGCCTAGAATAAAACTGTTTATACTGATTGTAATCATGTTCTGGGAGGATGATGACGAGAGGAGCTAGCGCCTAGTGAGCACTGAGCTACAAACCAAACAAACAAACACAGCGTTGAATTAACAAACTAATGTAAGGAAAAACTTTCACAACCTTCTGAAGAGACACTTCAACAAATAATACGGATGTTCTTAGAGAATGAACTTGAGAGAGGGAGAGAGGAAGAGAGACAGAGACAGAGAGAGAGGAGAGGAGAGGAGAGGGGAGGGGAGGGGAGGGGAGGGGAGGGGAGGAGAGAGAGGAGAGGAGAGGAGAGGAGAGGAGAGGAGAGGAGAGAGGAGAGGGAGGGGAGGGGGAGGGGAGGAGAGGAGAGGAGGAGAGGAGAGGAGAGGAGAGGAGAGAAGAGGAGAGGAGAGGAGAGACGAAGAGAGACAGAGACAGAGAGAGAGGAGAGGAGAGGAGAGGAGAGGAGAGGAGAGGGAGAGAGGAAGAGAGACAGAGACAGAGACAGAGGAGAGGAGAGAGGAGAGGAGAGGAGAGGAGAGGAGAGGGAGAGAGGAGAGAGGGAGAGGAGAGGAGAGGAAGAGAGACAGAGACAGAGACAGAGACAGAGGGAGAGAGAGGAGGAGAGGGAGAGGAGGAGAGGAGAGGAGAGGAGAGGAGAGGAGAGGAGAGGAGAGGAGAGGGGAGGGAGAGGAGAGGGAGAGGAGAGGAGAGAGGAAGAGAGACAGAGGAGAGGAGAGGAGAGGGGAGAGGAGAGGAGAGGAGAGGAGAGGAGAGGAGAGGAGAGAGGAAGAGAGACAGAGACAGAGACAGAGAGGGGAGGAGAGAGAGGAGAGGAGAGGGAGAGGAGAGGAGAGGAGAGGAGAGGAGAGGGAGAGAGGAAGAGAGACAGAGACAGAGGAGAGGAGAGGAGAGGAGAGGGAGAGGGGAGGAGAGGAGAGGAGAGGGGAGAGGAGGAGAGGAGAGGAGAGGAGAGGAGAGAGGAGAGAGGAGAGGAGAGGAGAGAGGAGAGGGAGGGGAGGGAGGGGAGGAGAGGAGAGGGAGAGGACAGGGAGACAGAGAGGAGAGAGAGGGAGGAGGAAGAGAGGAGAGAGAGGAGACAGAGAGAGAGAGGGGAGAGAGGAGAGGAGAGAGGGAGAGGAGACAGAGAGAGAGGAGAGGGAGAGGAGAGGAGAGGGGAGGAGAGGAGAGGGGAGGAGAGGAGAGAGGAGAGGAGAGAGGGAGAGGAGGAGAGGAGAGGAGAGGGAGAGGAGAGGAGAGGAGAGAGGGAAGAGAGGAGAGGAGAGGAGAGGGAGAGGAGAGGAGAGGAGAGGAGAGGAGAGGGAGAGAGAGACAGAGACAGAGGGAGAGGAGAGGAGAGGGAGGAGAGGGAAGAGGAGAGGGCAGAGGAGAGGAGAGGAGGAGAGGAGAGGAGAGGAGGAGAGGAGAGGAGGAGAGGAGAGGAGGAGGAGGGAGAGGAGAGAGAGGAGGAGAGGAGGGGGGAGAGAGGGAGGGGGAGGGGAGGGGAGAGAGGGAGGAGAGGAGAGGAGAGGAGAGGAGAGGAGAGGAGGAGGAGAGGAGAGGAGAGGAGAGGAGAGGAGAGGAGAGGGAGGAGGGGAGAGGAAGAGGAGAGGAGAGAGAGAGAGAGGAGAGGAAGAGAGACAGAGACAGGAGCAGAGAGAGGAGGAGGAGAGGGAGAGGGGAGGAGAGGGAGAGGAGAAGAGAGGAGAGGAGAGGAGAGGGAGGAGAGGAGGGAGAGGAGAGGAGAGGAGAGGAGAGAGGGAGGAGAGGAGAGAAGGAGAGGAGACAGAGAAGAGGAGGAGAGGAGAGGAGAGGGAGAGGAGAGGAAGACAGGGACAGGAGCAGGAGCAGAGGAGAGAGGGAGAGGAGAGGAGAGAGAGAGAGGAGAGGAGAGGAGGGCAGGAGACAGAGAGAGAGAGAGGGAGAGGAGAGGAGAGAGAGAGAGAGGAGAGGAGAGGAGGAGAGGAGAGGAGAGGAGAGGAGAGGAGAGGAGAGGAGGAGCAGAGAGCAGGACAGGAGAGGGAGAGGAGAGGGAGAGAGGAGAGGGGAGGAGAGGAGAGGAGAGGGAGGAGAGGAGAGGAGGAGAGGAGGAGAGGGAGAGGAGAGGGAAGAGAGGCAGAGGCAGAGAGGGGAGGAGAGGGAGAGGGAGAGGAGGAGAGGAGGAGGGGAGGGGAGGGGAGAGGAGAGGAGAGAGGAGAGAGAGGGAGAAGGAGGAGAGGAGAGAGAGGAGAGGAGGAGAGAGGGAGGGAGGAGGAGAGAGGAAGAGAGGAGAGGA
>NC_088424.1:46689003-46772318 GCF_034236695.1 Oncorhynchus nerka | reverse complement strand
CTGCGTTTGCATGGTAGCTACAATTGAAGTAAACGCTCCATAAGCTCTATACGGACTCTATCAGCGCTATAAGGACTCTATCAGCGCTATAGGGACTCTATCAGCTCTATAAGGACTCTATCAGCTCTATAAGGACTCTATCAGCACTATAGGGACTTTATCAGCGCTATAAGGACTCTATCAGGACTATAATGACTATCAGCTCCATAAGGATTCTATCAGCTCTATAAGGACTCTATCAGGACTAAAAGGACTCTATCAGCTCTATAAGGACTCTATCCGGACTGTAAGGAAAATATCAACTCCATAAGGACTATCTTCTCTATCAGCTCTATAAGGACCATCTTCTCTATCAGCGCTATACGGACTCTATCAGCACTATAAGGACTCTATCAGTGCTATATGGACTCTATCAGCTCTGTAAGGACTCTATCAGCTCTATGAGGACTCTATCAGCGCTATAGGGACTCTATCAGCGCTGTAAGGACTCTATCAGGACTATAATGACTATCAGCTCCATAAGGATTCTATCAGCTCTATAAGGACTCTATCAGGACTAAAAGGACTCTATCAGCTCTATAAGGACTCTATCCGGACTGTAAGGAAAATATCAACTCCATAAGGACTATCTACTCTATCAGCACTATAAGGACCATCTTCTCTATCAGCGCTATACGGACTGTATCAGGACTATAAGGACTCTATCAGCTCTATAAGGACTCTATCAGCGCTATAGGGACTCTACCAGCTCTATAAGGACGCTATCAGCGCTATAGGGACTCTATCATCTCTATAAGGACTCTATCAGCTCTATAAGGACTCTATCAGCTCTATAAGGACTCTATCAGCTCTATAAGGACTATATCAGCGCTATAGGGACTCTATCAGCTCTATAAGGACTCTATCAGCTCTATAAGGACTATATCAGCGCTATAAGGACTCTATCAGCGCTATAGGGACTCTATCAGCTCTATAAGGACTCTATCAGCTCTATAAGGACTCTATCAGCGCTATAGGGACTCTATCAGCTCTATAAGGACTCTATCAGCGCTATAGGGACTCTATCAGGACTATGACTCTATCAGCTCCATAAGGATTCTATCAGCTCTATAATGACTCTATCAGGACTTAAAGGACTCTATCAGCTCTATAAGGACTCTATCAGCTCCATAAGGATTCTATCAGCTCTAACGGACTCTATCCGGACTGTAAGGAAAATATCAACTCCATAAGGACTATCTTCTCTATCAGCTCTATAAGGACCATCTTCTCTATCAGCGCTATATGGACTCTATCAGCACTATAAGGACTCTATCAGCTCTATAAGGACTCTATCAGCTCTATAAGGACTCTATCAGCGCTATAAGGACTCTATCAGCGCTATAAGGACTCTATCAGCTCTATAAGGACTCTATCAGCGCTATAGGGACTCTATCAGCGATATAAGGACTCTATCAGGACTATAATGACTCTATCAACTCCATAAGGACTATCTTCTCTATCAGCTCTATAAGGACTCTATCAGCACTATAAAGAATCTATCAGCTCTATAAAGACTCTATCAGCTCTATAAGGACTCTATCAGCGCCATAGGTACTCTATCAGCTCTATAAGGACTCTATCAGCGCTATAGGGACTCTATCAGCTCTATAAGGACTCTATCAGCGCTATAGGGACTCTATCAGCGCTATAGGGACTCTATCAGCTCTGTAAGGACTCTATCAGCGCTATAGGGACTCTATCAGCGCTATAAGGACTCTATCAGGACTATAATGACTCTATCAGCTCTATAGGGACTCTATCAGCTCTATAAGGACCTTATCAGCGCTATAGGGACTCTATCAGCGCTATAGGGACTCTATCAGCTCTGTAAGGACTCTATCAGCGTTATAGGGACTCTATCAGCGCTATAAGGACTCTATCAGGACTATAATGACTCTATCAGCGCTATAGGGACTCTATCAGCTCTATAAGGACCTTATCAGCGCTATAGGGACTCTATCAGCGCTATAGGGACTCTATCAGCTCTGTAAGGACTCTATCAGCGCTATAAGGACTATCAGGACTAAAATGACTCTATCAGCTCTATAAAGAAACTCTCAGCTCTATAGGGACTGTCTCAGCTCCATAATGCCTCTATCAGGACTATAAGGACTCTATCAGCTCTTTAAGGACTCTATCAGCTCCATAAGGACTCTATCAGGACTATAAGGACTCTCTCAGCTCCATAAGGACTCTATCAGGACTATAAGGACTTTCTCAGCTCCATAAGGACTCTATCAGCCCTATCAGGACTCTATCAGCTCTATCAAGCAATTAACATCTCTCAGATCAACACTCTCTAAATGAGAGCTGCCTTTCCTTCTCCCAGTTTCAGCCTGCTCCAGTTTTAATATATTCACACACATGCTACTCTCTCTCTCTCAATTCAATTCAAGGGGCTTTATTGGCATGGGAAACATGTGTTAACATTGCCAAAGCCAGTGAAGCAGATATGCAAAAGGGAAATAAACAATAAAAATGAACAGTAAACATTACACTCACAGAAGTTCCAAAAGAATAAAGACATTTCAAATGTCATATTAAAAATAAATACAGTGTTGTAACGATGTACAAATGGATAAAGTACACAAGGGAAAATAAATTAGCATAAATATGGGTTGTATTTACAATGGTGTTTGTTCTTCACTGGTTGACCTTTTCTTGTTGCAACAGGCCACACATCTTGCTGCTGTGATGGCACACTGTAGTATTTCACCCAGTAGATATGGGAGTGTTTTGCTCACTAACTCTTCTCCCATCAGCTTTTGCTAGTCTTTTATGATTTTGCTAACTTTTCCCAACTCTCTCTCCCTCTGCTCTCTCTGAAACTTGTTTACATTGCTTGTATTCTCTCTCCCCATCTCTCTCTCTCCCTCTCTCTCTCTGAAACTTGCTTACATTGCTTGTGTTCTCTCTCCCCATCTCTCTCTCTCTCTCTCTCTCTCTCTGAAACTTGCTTACATTGCTTGTGTTCTCTCTCCCCATCTCTCTCTCTCTCTCTCTCTGAAACTTGTTTACATTGCTTGTGTTATCTCTCTCTCTCTCTCTGTTGGTCCCATGTTTTATGAGCTGAAATAAAGATCCCTGACATTCCCTTATTTCTCTAAAATATTTTGCACACCTTTGTTTACATCTCTGTTAGTGAGCATTTCTCCCTTTGCCCAGATAATCCATCCACCTGACAGGACTGGCGCATCGCTCTTTCTCTTTCTCTCTCCCTCTCTCTCTCTCTCTGTCCTCTCACTCTCTCTCTCTCTCTCTCTCTCCCTGCCTCTCTCTCTCTCTCCCTCTCTCTGTCCTCTCACTCTCTCTCTCTCTCTCTGTCCTCTCACTCTCTGTCCTCCCTCTCTCTGTCCTTTCTCTCTCTCTCTCTCTCTATCTCTCTCTCTCTCTCTCTCTCTCTTACCAACTGTGTTCTCTTGAATGTCCCACCCATATGGGAGAGAATATTTTTAAAAAGACATCTCAGCCTCCCCCCACCCCCCAAAACACACAAAATAAACCAATAAAAATCAATATTATGTTATTTTTTGCTGCTATAACAACCTCCACTCTTCTGGGAAGGCTTTCCACTAGATGTTGGAACATTGCTGAGGGGACTTGCTTCCATTCAGCCACAAGAGCACCAGTCCAATTCATCCCAAAGGTGTTCGATGGGGTTGAGGTTAGGGATCTGTGCAGGCCAGTCAAGTTCTTCCAGAACATTTCTGAATGGACCTCACTTTGTGCACAGGGGCATTGTCATGCTGAAAAAGCAATGGCCTTCCCCAAACTGTTGCCAGAAAGTTGGAAGCACAGAATTGTCTGGAACGTTATTGTATGCTGTAGAGTTAAGATTTCCCTTCACTGGAACTAACGGGCCTAGCCTGAATCATGAAAAACAGCCCCAGACCATTATTCCTCCTCCACCAAACTTTACAGTTGGCACTATGCAATCGGGCAGGTAGCGTTCTCCTGGCGCCAAACCCAGATTGTCCGTTAGACTGCCAGATGTGTGATTCATCAGTCCAGAGAACCCGTTTCCACTGCTCCAGATTCCAGCTTTACACCACTCCAGTGGATGCTTGGCATGGTGAATTTAGGCTTATGTGAGGCTGCTCGGCCATGAAAAAACATTTCATGAAGCTCCCGACGAACAGTTGTTGTGCTGACGTTGCTTCCAGAGGCCGTATAGTGAGTGTTGCATCCGAAGACAGACGGTTTTTATGTGCTACGCACTTCAGCACTCGCTGTCCTGTTCTGTGAGCTTGTGTGGCCTACCACTTCGCGGCTGAGCCATTGTTGCTCCTAGACTTTCCGCTTCACAAAGACAGCACTTACAGTGGACCGGGGAAGCTCTAGCAGACATTTGACCAACTGACTTGTTGGAAAGGTAGCATCCTATGACGGTGCCACAATGAATGTCAATAAGGCCATTCTACTGCCAATGTTTGTCTATGGAGATTGCATGGCTGTGTGCTCAGTTTCATATACCTTTCAGCAACGGGTCCAAATAGCCCAATCCATTAATATACTTTTGTATATACAGCAAACTTGGAAAGTATTCAGACCACCAATTATTTTCACATTTTGTGACGTTACAGCCTTATTCTAAAATAAATTAAATTGTCCACCCCCCCCATAAATCTACACACAATACCTCATAATAACAAAGCAAAGAACGTTTTGTTTTTGTGTGCAAATTTATGAAAAATGTCAATCTGAAACATCACATTTACATACGTATTCAGACCCTTCGCTCAGTACTTTGTTGAAGGACGTTTTGCAGCGATTGCAGCCTCCAGTCTTCTTGTATTTGTGGAGTTTCTCCCATTCTTCTCTGCAGATTCCTCTCAAGCTCTGTCAGATTGGATGGGGAATGTTGCTGCACAGCTATTTTCAGGTCTCTCCAGAGATGTTTGATCGGGTTGAAGTCCGGGCTCTGGCTGGGCCACTCAAGGACATTTAGAAACTTGTCACGAAGCCACACCTGCGTTGTCTTGGCTGTGTGCTTAGGGTCGTTATCCTGCTGGAAGATGAACCTTAGCCCCAGTCTGAGGTCCTGAGCGCTCTGGAGCAGGTTTTCATCAGGGATCTCTCTGCTCCGTTCATCTTTCACTCGATCCTGACCAGTCTCCTGGTCCCTGCCGCTGACAGCATGATGCCACCATGCTTCACCGTAGGGATCGTGGCAGGTTTCCTCCAAACGGGATGCTTGGAATTCAGGCCAAAGAGTTCAATTTTGGTTTCATCAGACCAGAGAATCTTGTTTTTGTGAAAAGCCAACTGACATTTACTCCTGAGGTGCTGACTTGTTGCACCCTCGACAACTACTGTGATTATTATTTGACCATGCTGGTCATTTATGAACATTTCAACATCTTGGCCATGTTCTGTTATAATCTCCACCCGGCACAGCCAGAAGAGGACTGGCCACCCCTCATAGCCTGGTTCCTCTCTAGGGTTCTTCCTAGGTTTTGGCCTTGCTAGGGAGTTTTTCCTAGCCACCATGCTTCTACACCTGCATTGCTTGCTGTTTGGGGTTTTAGGCTGGGTTTCTGTACAGCACGTTGAGATATCAGCTGATGTAAGCAGGGCTATATAATTAAATTAGATGTGTTTCTCATTGTCTGAATGTCCTTTAGGTAAATTCCAAAAGGGCTGTCGTGCTTTTTACTGAGGAGTGGCTTCCGTCTGGCCACTCTACCATAAAGGCCTGATTGGTGGAGTGCTGCACAGACAGAAGTTCTCCCATCTCCACAGAGAAACTCTGGAGCTCTGTTAGAGTGACCATCAGGATCTTGGTCACCTCCCTGACCAAGGCCCTTCTCCCCCGATTGCTCAGTTTGGCCGGGCGGCCAGCTCTAGAAAGAGTCTTCGTGGTTCCAGATTTCTTCCATTTAAGAATGATGGAGGCCACTGTGCTGTGTTCTTGGGGACTTTCAATGCTGCAGCAATTTTTGGGACCTTATATAGACAGGTGTGTGCCTTTCCAAATCATGTCCAATCAATTGAATTTTCCACAGGTGGACTCCAATCAAGTTTTAGGTACATCTCAAGGAAGATAAATGGAAACAAGACGCACCTGAGCTCAATTTTGATTCTCATAGCAAAGGGTCCGAATACTTATGTAAATAAGCAAATATGTAATATCCTGTTCTCACTTTGTCATTATGGGGTATTGCGTGTGGAATGATGAGATTCTATATTGTTTTAATCCATTTTAGAATAAGGCTGTAACGTAACAAAATGTAGAAAAAGAGAAAGGGTCTGAATACTTTCCGAGTGTACTTTATTGAAGAGAAAGGTACTTAATGTGACTGTGATATATGGTAGTGTGCGTACTGGCGTCAGAGAAGTCGGATGCAGGAGAGCAAAGACTGTGTTACAACGGTGCAGTTTAATAATACAAATCACAGTAAACAAAAACAATAAATAAATACAATGGGGACAAAACCCTTCGCACACCAGACATAACCTAGTGGTTAGAGCGTTGGACTAGTAGCCGGAAGGTTGCAAGTTCAAACCCCCGAGCTGACAAGGTACACATCTGTCGTTCTGCCCCTGAACAGGCAGTTAACCCACTGTTCCTAGGCCGTCATTGAAAATAAGAATTTGTTCTTAACTGACTTGCCTGGTTAAATAAAGGTAAAATAAAAAAATAACTTGCACAAACTCTTACAATCAACAATCCCGGGACAAGGACATGGGGGAAACAGAGGGTTAATTACAGAACAATAAATTATGGAATTGGAAACAGGTGTGTGGGTAGACAAGACAAAACAAATGGAAAATGAAAGGTGGATCGGCGATGGCTAGAAGGCCGGCGACGCCGGCCGCCGAACAAGGAGAGGGACCGACTTCGGTGGAAGTCGTGACAGGTAGTCCCGCCTAGCTATCTTAAGATGAATGTACTAACTGTAAGTCTCTCTGAGTTTGCTAAATGACTACAATGTAAGTGTAGCCTAGAGGCTAGAGTTTCACCATCAGGATAGGGAAATAATTAGTAATTTGACTGATTGAATAGAAAGCTGTCTAGAAAGCTGTCAGTTTAAAAAAAAGTATATTGGAAAGTTAACTCCTTTAGGAGAATATTTGAAAGCTCTAATACTATTTGAGCCTGCTCCAGACCCTCCTAAATCCTTGTTTAACTCCACAGAATGATCTGGGGGGACTGAGCAAGAGAAGCTGTGGGTTAAATAGATCATACAGACAGCTGAAGTATGATACAGGGCTTTTGACTCTGCCACTCTCCATTTCTCTATCTCCCTAGTTCTCCATCGATCTCCCATTTTTCTTTCTCTCTGTTGAGATGCTGTGTCCAAATCCCTGCTGTTGACTTTCATCACTGTGGATATGAGGAGGACAAGAGGATGGGAGGAGAGGAGAATGAGGAGGACAAGAGGATGAGAGGAGAAGAGAATGAGAGGAGGATGGGAGGATAGGAGGAGAGAGGGATAGGAGGGAGGATAGGGGAATGGGAGGAGAGAGGAGGATAAGAGGATGGGAGGAGAGGAAAAGAGGATGAGAGGAGGATAGGAGGAGAGAGGGATAGGAGGGAGGATATGAGGATGGGAGGAGAGAAGGATATGAGGATGGAAGGAGAGGAGAAGAGGATGAGAGGAGGATGGGAGGATATGAGGAGAAGAGAATGGGAGGAGAAGAGAAGAGAGGGATAGGAGGGAGGATAGGAGGATGGGAGGAGAGAAGGATAAGAGGATGAGAGGAGGATGGGAGGATAGGAGGAGAGAGGGATAGGAGGGAGGATAGGAGAATGGGAGGAGAGGAGAAGAGAATGAGAGGAGGATGGGAGGATAGGAGGAGAGAATGAGAGGAGGATAGGAGGATAGGAGGATGGGAGGAGAGAAGGATAGGAGGATGGGAGGAGAGGGGGATAGGAACAGGCAGATGAAGAAGAGGAAGAGTAGTCTTAGTAGGACCATTAATCTTAGCAGGACCATTTGTCTTAGCAGGATCATTAGTCTTAACAGGACCATTAGTCTTAGCAGGACCATTAGTCTTAGCAGGACCATTAGTCTTAACAGGACCATTAGTCTTAGCAGGACCATTAGTCTTAGCAGGACCATTAGTCTTAGCAGGACCATTAGTCTTAGCAGGACCATTAGTCTTAGCAGGATCATTAGTCTTAGCAGGGCCATTAGTCTTAGCAGGGCCATTACTCTGAGAAGGACCATCAGTCTTAGCAGGACCATTAGTCTTAGCAGGACCATTAGTCTTAGCAGGACCATTAGTCTAAGCAGGACCATTAGTCTTAGCAGGACCATTGGTCTTAGCAGGACCATTAGTCTTAACAGGACCATTAGTCTTAGCAGGACCATTAGTCTTAACAGGACCATTAGTCTTAGCAGGACCATTAGTCTTAGCAGGACCATTATTCTTAGCAGGACCATTAGTCTTAGCAGGACCATTAGTCTTAGCAGGGCCATTAGTCTTAGCAAGGCCATTACTCTGAGCAGGACCATTAGTCTTAGCAGGACCATTAGTCTTAGCAGGGCCATTAGTCTTAGCAGGGCCATTACTCTGAGCAGGACCATCAGTCTTAGCAGGACCATTAGTCTTAGCAGGACCACTAGTCTTAGCAGGACCATTAGTCTTAGCAGGACCATTAGTCTTAGCAGGACCATTAGTCTTAGCAGGACCATTAGTCTTAGCAGGACCATTAGTCTTAGCAGGACCATTAGTCTTAGCAGGACCATTAGTCTTAGCAGGACCATTAGTCTTAGCAGGACCATTAGTCTTAGCAGGACCATCACTAGCCGTCCATACACAGTACATTCCCATGTGGCAGGGGGTCGGTAGCTTAGTGGTTAGAGTGTTGGACTAGTAACCGGAAGTTTGCAAGATCGAATCCCCAAGGTAAAAATCTACCGTTCTGCCCCTGAACAAGGCAGTTAACCCAGGCAGTTCCTTAGGCCATCGTTGAAAATAAGATATTTTTCTTAACTGACTTGCCAAGTTGAATAAAGGTAAAAAATAATTTTTAAGTACTGTATATAGAGTCATTGAACACTGGTCACTGCATATATTGTTTATGTACTTTTGTTTACTCACTGTGTATCTATATACTGTATTCTCTACATAGCTCATCCTAATATACCTACTACTCTAAGTAAAGTAGCATTTTATTTTTCAAATGATCTACTGTCTATACACACTACGTATTTATATTCTCGATTCTCACACGTCTGACTATAATATATCTACTTTTGAATTGTTAAATTGGACTCATTCTGGCGTTTCATTACATTTCTTGTTGAGATTCTATTGCCCTGTTGGATCAAGTAACAAGGATTTTTCTCCACCTGCTGTAACACCTGCAGATCAGTGTACGCCAGCAATAAACTTTGATTAGATTTATTTTGGCCCCTTGTTGCAGGGGGACTGATGTGTGCGTGACACTGTTGCACGACTATTTTTCAGAAGCGTTGGCTGAAGCGGGCTTGAACTTTTGTGCAGAATTGACCGAAATACATTTTTTTAAATGTAGTACACATGAAATAACACTCCATAGTAATACAAATTATTTAATAAATGTTAAGAAAAAATAAAAACAGGAACTGCATTACACATTGCAGAAAATATAATTCAACATAGAGGATGAGATTAGCATTCAATAAGGAAGTGACTTTTAACACCGTGAAAAAAAAACATGAACATTAAATGTGTATTTGCTTTAAGCATCAAGTGATCTTTTCACTTCAAACTGAACGAAATTGGATTGTCTTGAATAAGCCAAATTAAGAAACCGTCTCTCAGATCGACTCTGTAATGATTTTAGGTCGACGTCAAACTCGGTCCGGCAAAGTTTACATGGCTATCCATCAAAATGATGTACAGGAGATAATACTTGGCCATAATCTGGAGGCTAAATATGCTTTGTTTTTTCTGGCTAACTACTGAATTGCTATTTAAACAAATCTCCTGATGAGAAAAAACAAAGGTGAACGATGGGTACAGTATAGAGGGATGATTGTCACATTTATACTTTGGAATTGATTTTCTAAAATAACATAATTCGGAGCTGATTTTCTGGTGTTTTTATAGTTGTTTTTTTATGTCCAACAATTTATAACCTATTTTACATTTTTTTTGGGGGGGCGACACCCTGTTATACAGGAAACAGGTAATGTAACAGGTGATGAATGAAACAGGTAATGTAACAGGTGATGAATGAAACAGGTGATGTAACAGGTGATGAATGAAACAGGTAATGTAACAGGTGATGAAGGAAACAGGTGATGTAACAGGTGATGAAGGAAACAGGTGATGTAACAGGTGATGAAGGAAACAGGTGATGTAACAGGTGATGAAGGAAACAGGTTATGTAACAGGTGATGAATGAAACAGGTAATGTAACAGGTGATGAAGGAAACAGGTGATGTAACAGGTGATGAAGGAAAAAGGTGATGTAACAGGTGATGAATGAAACAGGTAATGTAACAGGTGATGAATGAAACAGGTAATGTAACAGGTGATGAATGAAACAGGTAATGTAACAGGTGATGAAGGAAACAGGTAATGTAACAGGTGATGAAGGAAACAGGTGATCTCCAAAAGTATTGGGACAGTAACACATTTTTTGTTATTTTTACTCTGTTCTCCAGCACTTTGGATTTCAAAACAAATACAATGAGGTTAAATTGCAGACTGTCAGCTTTAATTTGAGGGTATTTTGCAATCGTATCGGATAAACTGTTTAGAAATTACAGCACTTTTTCTACATAGTCCCCCCCATTTTATTGGACCAAAAGTATTGGGACAAATTCACTTATATGTGTATTAAAGTAGTAGAAGGTGTAGTATTTGGTCCCATATTCATAGCACAGTAATGACTACGTCAAGCTTGTGACACATTTGTTGGATGCATTTGCTGTTTGCTTTGGTTGTGTTTCAGATTAATTTTATGCCCAATAGAAATGAATGATAAATAATGTATTGTGTCAAAAAAAGGTTCACCTGATATGGATGAAAATACCCTAAAATTAAAGCTGACAGTCTGCAATTGAAACTCAGTCATTGTTTCATTTAAACTCCAAAGTGTTAAAGTACAGAGCCAAAACAACAACAACAAATCAATCAACAATCAAATGTATTTATAAAGCCCTTTTTACGTCAGCCGATGTCACAAAGTGCTGTACAGAAACCCAGCCTAAAACCCCAAACAGCAAGCGATGCAGATGCAAATATCACTGTCCCAATACTTCTGGAACTCATTGTATATAAGGGGAGCATAGCGGTCACATAATGGAATCATTTTAGCACAACAAACAAGTCTTCAACATTGTGTACAGTCTTCAAACACTGTGGGTGTAGAAAAGCAGAAAAATATCTTTCTTTCGTGCCACGAGTGTTTAATAATTTACTAATCTGTCAGACTAACCAGTGACGTTATCAATAACAACACAAGGTAAGAGAAGACCAGCTTCATCAAGTTTGACTCTCAACCAGGGAGGGAGTGTCTCTACTTTAAGTCTGGAGTCTATAGTGCAGTCAGAATAAAACAGTGCTGGTCATAAGGAGGGATGAGGTGGGAAGGGGTGAGGTGGGGTGAGGAGGGGAGGGGTGAGGAGGGTGAGGTAGGGAGGGGTGGAGGGGATGAGGTGGGGAGGGGTGAGGATGGGATGGGTGAGGAGGGATGAGGTGGGGAGGGGTGAGGATGGGTGAGGGGTGAGGAGGGGTGAGGATGGGATGGGTGAGAGGGGATGAGGTAGGGAGGGGTGGAGGGGATGAGGTGGGGATAAGGTGGGGAGGGTGAGGAGGGGATGAGGTGGAGAGGGGTTAGGAAGGGTGAGGAGGGGTGAGGAGGGGTGAGGATGGGAGGGAGGGGCTGAGGTTGGGTTGTGTGATGATGGGAGAGGTGAGGAGGGGTGTGTTGAGGAGGATGGATGTGTTGAGGATGGGTGAGGTAGGGTGAGGATGGATGAGGATAGAGGGCATTTCCTACTTCCATCTGTCTGGCTTGGGGCTTTTGTCTTGTCTGAGTTCTATCAGAGTGCCAGGATGCTGTGGCTCCACAACCTGGAGGATGTCTGGAGCCGTAGTGCAGTGTGGGCTATAGCCGTGTCACCTGAGATCTGAGGTTTAATCAACCAGCTCAGTCTTCCTCTTCCACATATGTAGAGGGGAACCAGCCCACCTGCCAACAATAAAAACACGTCAATGTAAAATGGAAATCATATGGAAAAGATCACTGACACAAAATCCATTATCATCTAAATAAAGATCGGGAACGTTGGATTCACCGGCAGGGAGAACATGACCTTTCACAGACGGAAGGAAGTCATGTTTCAATTAAAGTGGGATGAAAGACTCCCCCTGCTGTTGACCTCTCCCTTCCACCAGAGATATAAACTCCCCCTGCTGTTGACCTCCCCCTTCCACCAGAGATATAAACTCACCCTGCTGTTGACCTCTCCCTTCCACCAGAGATATAAACTCACCCTGCCGTTGACCTCTCCCTTCCACCAGAGATATAAACTCACCCTGCCGTTGACCTCTCCCTTCCACCAGAGATATAAACTCACCCTGCTGTTGACCTCTCCCTTCCACCAGAGATATAAACTCACCCTGCCGTTGACCTCTCCCTTCCACCAGAGATATAAACTCCCCCTGCTGTTGACCTCTCCCTTCCACCAGAGATATAACCTCACCCTGCTGTTGACCTCTCCCTTCCACCAGAGATATAACCTCACCCTGCTGTTGACCTCTCCCTTCCACCAGAGATATAAACTCCCCCTGCTGTTGACCTCTCCCTTCCACCAGAGATATAAACTCACCCTGTCGTTGACCTCTCCCTTCCACCAGAGATATAAACTCACCCTGTCGTTGACCTCTCCCTTCCACCAGAGATATAACCTCACCCTGCCGTTGACCTCTCCTTCCACCAGAGATATAACCTCACCCTGCTGTTGACCTCTCCCTTCCACCAGAGATATAACCTCACCCTGCTGTTGACCTCTCCCTTCCACCAGAGATATAACCTCACCCTGCTGTTGACCTCTCCCTTCCATCAGAGATATAATCTCACCCTGCCCTTGACCTCTCCTTTCAGCAGAAATATAAACTCACCCTGCCGTTGAACTCTCCTTCCACCAGATATAATCTCACCCTGCTGTTGACCTCTCCCTTCCACCAGAGATATAATCTCACCCTGTCGTTGACCTCTCCCTTCCACCAGAGATATAAACTCACCCTGCTGTTGACCTCTCCCTTCCACCAGAGATATAAACTCACCCTGCTGTTGACCTCTCCCTTCCACCAGAGATATAAACTCACCCTGCCGTTGACCTCTCCCTTCCACCAGAGATATAAACTCCCCCTGCTGTTGACCTCTCCCTTCCACCAGAGATATAAACTCCCCCTGCTGTTGACCTCTCCCTTCCACCAGAGATATAACCTCACCCTGTCGTTGACCTCTCCCTTCCACCAGAGCTATAAACTCACCCTGTCGTTGAACTCTCCCTTCCACCAGAGATATAACCTCACCCTGCCGTTGACCTCTCCTTCCACCAGAGATATAACCTCACCCTGCTGTTGACCTCTCCCTTCCACCAGAGATATAACCTCACCCTGCTGTTGACCTCTCCCTTCCACCAGAGATATAACCTCACCCTGCTGTTGACCTCTCCCTTCCATCAGAGATATAATCTCACCCTGCCCTTGACCTCTCCTTTCAGCAGAAATATAAACTCACCCTGCCGTTGACCTCTCCTTCCACCAGATATAATCTCACCCTGTCGTTGACCTCTCCCTTCCACCAGAGATATAAACTCACCCTGTCGTTGACCTCTCCCTTCCACCAGAGATATAACCTCACCCTGCCGTTGACCTCTCCATTCCACAGAGATATAACTCACTCTGCTGTTGACATCTCCCTTCCACCAGAGATATAAACTCACCCTGCCGTTGATCTCTCCTTCCACCAGAGATATAAACTCACCCTGCCGTTGACCTCTCCTTCCACCAGAGATATAACTCACCCTGCTGTTGACCTCTCCCTTCCACCAGAGATATAAACTCACCCTGCCGTTGACCTCTGCCTTCCATCAGAGATATAACCTCACCCTGCCGTTGACCTCTCCTTCCACCAGAGATATAACCTCACCCTGCTGTTGACCTCTCCCTTCCACCAGAGATATAAACTCACCCTGTCGTTGACCTCTCCTTCCACCAGAGATATAACCTCACCCTGTCGTTGACCTCTCCTTCCACCAGAGATATAAACTCACCCTGTCGTTGACCTCTCCCTTCCACAAGAGATATAAACTCACCCTGTCGTTGACCTCTGCTTCCACCAGAGATATAACCTCACCCTGTCGTTGACCTCTCCCTTCCACCAGAGATATAAACTCACCCTGCTGTTGACCTCTCCCTTCCACCAGAGATATAAACTCACCCTGCCGTTGACCTCTCCCTTCCACCAGAGATATAAACTCACCCTGCTGTTGACCTCTCCCTTCCACCAGAGATATAACCTCACCCTGCTGTTGATCTCTCCTTCCACCAGAGATATAAACTCACCCTGCTGTTGACCTCTCCTTCCACCAGAGATATAAACTCACCCTGCTGTTGACCTCTCCCTTCCACCAGAGATATAAACTCACCCTGTCGTTGACCTCTCCCTTCCACCAGAGATATAAACTCCCCTGCTGTTGACCTCTCCCTTCCACCAGAGATATAACCTCACCCTGTCGTTGACCTCTCCCTTCCACCAGAGATATAAACTCACCCTGCTGTTGACCTCTCCCTTCCACCAGAGATATAAACTCACCCTGTCGTTGTCTCTCCTTCCACCAGAGATATAAACTCCCCCTGCTGTTGACCTCTCCCTTCCACCAGAGATATAACCTCACCCTGTCGTTGACCTCTCCTTCCACCAGAGATATAAACTCCCCCTGCTGTTGACTTCTCCCTTCCACCAGAGATATAACCTCACCCTGTCGTTGACCTCTCCTTCCACCCGAGATATAAACTCCCCCTGCTGTTGACCTCTCCCTTCCACCAGAGATATAACCTCACCCTGTCGTTGACCTCTCCCTTCCACCAGAGATATAAACTCCCCTGCTGTTGATCTCTCCTTCCACCAGAGATATAAACTCACCCTGCTCGTTGACCTCTCCCTTCCACCAGAGATATAAACTCACCCTGCTGTTGACCTCTCCCTTCCACCAGAGATATAAACTCACCCTGTCGTTGACCTCTCCCTTCCACCAGAGATATAAACTCACCCTGCTGTTGACCTCTCCCTTCCACCAGAGATATAAACTCACCCTGTCGTTGACCTCTCCCTTCCACCAGAGATATAAACTCCCCCTGCTGTTGACCTCTCCCTTCCACCAGAGATATAACCTCACCCTGTCGTTGACCTCTCCTTCCACCAGAGATATAAACTCCCCCTGCTGTTGACCTCTCCCTTCCACCAGAGATATAACCTCACCCTGTCGTTGACCTCTCCCTTCCACCAGAGCTATAAACTCACCCTGTCGTTGAACTCTCCCTTCCACCAGAGATATAACCTCACCCTGCCGTTGACCTCTCCTTCCACCAGAGATATAACCTCACCCTGCTGTTGACCTCTCCCTTCCACCAGAGATATAACCTCACCCTGCTGTTGACCTCTCCCTTCCACCAGAGATATAACCTCACCCTGCTGTTGACCTCTCCCTTCCATCAGAGATATAATCTCACCCTGCCCTTGACCTCTCCTTTCAGCAGAAATATAAACTCACCCTGCCGTTGACCTCTCCTTCCACCAGATATAATCTCACCCTGTCGTTGACCTCTCCCTTCCACCAGAGATATAAACTCACCCTGTCGTTGACCTCTCCCTTCCACCAGAGATATAACCTCACCCTGCCGTTGACCTCTCCATTCCACAGAGATATAACTCACCCTGCTGTTGACATCTCCCTTCCACCAGAGATATAAACTCACCCTGCCGTTGATCTCTCCTTCCACCAGAGATATAAACTCACCCTGCCGTTGACCTCTCCTTCCACCAGAGATATAACTCACCCTGCTGTTGACCTCTCCCTTCCACCAGAGATATAAACTCACCCTGCCGTTGACCTCTGCCTTCCATCAGAGATATAACCTCACCCTGCCGTTGACCTCTCCTTCCACCAGAGATATAACCTCACCCTGCTGTTGACCTCTCCCTTCCACCAGAGATATAAACTCACCCTGTCGTTGACCTCTCCTTCCACCAGAGATATAACCTCACCCTGTCGTTGACCTCTCCTTCCACCAGAGATATAAACTCACCCTGTCGTTGACCTCTCCCTTCCACAAGAGATATAAACTCACCCTGTCGTTGACCTCTGCTTCCACCAGAGATATAACCTCACCCTGTCGTTGACCTCTCCCTTCCACCAGAGATATAAACTCACCCTGCTGTTGACCTCTCCCTTCCACCAGAGATATAAACTCACCCTGCCGTTGACCTCTCCCTTCCACCAGAGATATAAACTCACCCTGCTGTTGACCTCTCCCTTCCACCAGAGATATAACCTCACCCTGCTGTTGATCTCTCCCTTCCACCAGAGATATAAACTCACCCTGTCGTTGACCTCTCCTTCCACCAGAGATATAAACTCACCCTGTCGTTGACCTCTCCCTTCCACCAGAGATATAAACTCACCCTGTCGTTGACCTCTCCCTTCCACCAGAGATATAAACTCCCCCTGCTGTTGACCTCTCCCTTCCACCAGAGATATAACCTCACCCTGTCGTTGACCTCTCCCTTCCACCAGAGATATAAACTCACCCTGCTGTTGACCTCTCCCTTCCACCAGAGATATAAACTCACCCTGTCGTTGTCTCTCCTTCCACCAGAGATATAAACTCCCCCTGCTGTTGACCTCTCCCTTCCACCAGAGATATAACCTCACCCTGTCGTTGACCTCTCCTTCCACCAGAGATATAAACTCCCCCTGCTGTTGACTTCTCCCTTCCACCAGAGATATAACCTCACCCTGTCGTTGACCTCTCCTTCCACCCGAGATATAAACTCCCCCTGCTGTTGACCTCTCCCTTCCACCAGAGATATTATCTCACCCTGTCGTTGACCTCTCCCTTCCACCAGAGATATAAACTCCCCCTGCTGTTGATCTCTCCCTTCCACCAGAGATATAAACTCACCCTGTCGTTGACCTCTCCCTTCCACCAGAGATATAAACTCACCCTGCTGTTGACCTCTCCCTTCCACCAGAGATATAAACTCACCCTGTCGTTGACCTCTCCCTTCCACCAGAGATATAAACTCACCCTGCTGTTGACCTCTCCCTTCCACCAGAGATATAAACTCACCCTGTCGTTGACCTCTCCCTTCCACCAGAGATATAAACTCCCCCTGCTGTTGACCTCTCCCTTCCACCAGAGATATAACCTCACCCTGTCGTTGACCTCTCCTTCCACCAGAGATATAAACTCCCCCTGCTGTTGACCTCTCCCTTCCACCAGAGATATAACCTCACCCTGTCGTTGACCTCTCCCTTCCACCAGAGATATAAACTCCCCCTGCTGTTGACCTCTCCCTTCCACCAGAGATATAAACTCACCCTGTCGTTGACCTCTCCCTTCCACCAGAGATATAAACTCCCCCTGCTGTTGACCTCTCCCTTCCACCAGAGATATAAACTCACCCTGTCGTTGACCTCTCCCTTCCACCAGAGATATAAACTCCCCCTGCTGTTGACCTCTCCCTTCCACCAGAGATATAAACTCACCCTGTCGTTGACCTCTCCCTTCCACCAGAGATATAAACTCCCCCTGCTGTTGACCTCTCCCTTCCACCAGAGATATAACCTCACCCTGCCGTTGACCTCTCCCTTCCACCAGAGATATAAACTCACCCTGCTGTTGACCTCTCCCTTCCACCAGAGATATAAACTCACCCTGCTGTTGACCTCTCCCTTCCACCAGAGATATAAACTCACCCTGCCGTTGACCTCTCCCTTCCACCAGAGATATAAACTCCCCCTGCTGTTGACCTCTCCCTTCCACCAGAGATATAAACTCCCCCTGCTGTTGACCTCTCCCTTCCACCAGAGATATAACCTCACCCTGCCGTTGACCTCTCCCTTCCACCAGAGATATAACTCACCCTGCTGTTGACCTCTCCCTTCCACCAGAGATATAAACTCACCCTGCCGTTGACCTCTCCTTCCACCAGAGATATAAACTCACCCTGCCGTTGACCTCTCCTTCCACCAGAGATATAACTCACCCTGCTGTTGACCTCTCCCTTCCACCAGAGATATAAACTCACCCTGTCGTTGACCTCTCCCTTCCACCAGAGATATAAACTCACCCTGCCGTTGACCTCTGCCTTCCATCAGAGATATAAACTCACCCTGCCGTTGCCCTCTCCCTTCCACCAGAGATATGACCTCACCCTGCCGTTGACCTCTCCTTCCACCAGAGATATAACCTCACCCTGCTGTTGACCTCTCCCTTCCACCAGAGATATAACCTCATCCTGCTGTTGACCTCTCCCTTCCACCAGAGATATAAACTTACCCTGCCGTTGACCTCTGCCTTCCATCAGAGATATAAACTCACCCTGCCGTTGACCTCTCCCTTCCACCAGAGATATAACCTCACCCTGCCGTTGACCTCTCCCTTCCACCAGAGATATAAACTCACCCTATCGTTGACCTCTCCCTTCCACCAGCCATTAGCCATCTTGGTGTAGATCTTGACTACGTCTCCCTCTTGTAGAGACAGCTCTCTGGTGTCTCTGGAGCTGAAGTCGTAGCGTGCCAACGCGATGCCCACCACCCTGGGAGAGAACACTGGCACAAACAACAACGACAGGCTCGTTAGTACACACCAGAGGAGGCTGGCGACGAGGTGCGTGTAGTAGGACGGGCTCATTCTAATGGCTGGAATGGAATAATGAAATGGTATCAAACACATCAAACACACGTAAACCCAATTTGACTCTGCTCTGTTCATTCCATTCCAGACATTACAATGCCCTCCTATTGGTCCTCCCACCAACCTCCTTTGGCAAACACACACACACACACACACACACACACATACACACACACACACGACACGTGAACACTGACACACACACACACACACACACACACAATGACACATGCACACTGATACACACACACTGACACACACACACACACGACACGTGCACACTGACACACACACACACAATGACACATGCACACTGACACACACACACACACACACACCACACACACACACACACACACACACACACACACACACACACACACACACACACACACACACACACACACACACACACACACACACACACACACACTTGAAATGCATGAGGTAAGCTACAGTGACTAGAGAAGCTGTAGAAAGAAAAGTAGAACACAGAAAGAGTAGAAAGAGTGCACCTGTACCTGACCAGAAAGGAGAGGAGGAGGGAGGAACAAAGCCCCAGCTGCCAGGAGGACAGACTACAGAGATGTGCAGAATGTTCAGAGAGAAAGAGGTGGTGAGGGAGAGAAAGTATGGATGAGAGAGAGAAAGAGAGTTTTTACACTCACAAAAGTTTCAAAAGGAATAGAGACATTTCAAATGTTGTATTATCGCTATAATATACAGTGTTATGACAATGTGCAAATGTTTACTGTATATTTTTGGGGTGGGCTTATTTCACTTCTGTGTGTTATCTATTTCATTTGCTTTGGCAATGTAAACAATAAGAGAGAGATCTATGACTGGGCAGGGGCACAGCCATGGGTGGGCCAGGGAGGGTATAGGCCCATCCACTTGAGAGTCAGGCCTAGCCAATCAGAAAAGTGTTTTTATTACAGATAGAAATACTCCTCAATTTCATAAGCTGGTCTCAGACGATCCCGCGGGTGAAGAAGCCCGGATGTGGAGGTCCTGGGCTAGCGTACTGTTGGACCTACTGACAAATTCTCTAAAACAATGTTGGAGGCGGCTTATGGTAGAGAAATGAACATTCCATTCTCTGGAAACAGCTCTGGTAGACATTCCTGCAGTCAGCATTTAGAGAAATAAGCTTTTTTTTGTGCATATGGAAAATGTCAGGGATCTTTATCTCAGCTCATGAAACATGGGACCAACAGAGAGAGAGAGAGAGAGAGAGAGAGATGGGGAGAGAGAGAGAGAGAGAGAGAGAGAGAGAGATGGGGAGAGAGAACACAAGCAATGTAAACAAGTTTCAGAGAGAGCAGAGGGAGAGAGAGTTGGGAAAAGTTAGCAAAATCATAAAAGACTAGCAAAAGCTGATGGGAGAAGAGTTAGTGAGCAAAACATTGAAAGTGCCAAACAAATCAGCAACTGTTTTTTGTGTTGTAAGTCATTGTACTGTATACAGATGTAGAATCTTAATTTGACCACACGGTTGCAGGACAATTTCTTGTGTATTTGACATTTAAAATGGTCTCCTGTGGCTCAGCCAGGGTGGTTAGAATCCCACGGGAATGAAATGCATGCACTCACTACTGCAAGTCGCTCTGGATAAGAGAGTCTGCTAAATGACTCACTGTTGTAGTGGCTCTGGATAAGAGAGTCAGTTAAATGAATCACTACTGTAAGTGGATCTGGATAAGAGAGTCAGTTAAATGAATCACTACTGTAAGTGGATCTGGATAAGAGAGTCAGTTAAATGAATCACTACTGTAGTGGATCTGGATAAGAGAGTCTGCTAAATGACTCACTACTGTAGTGGATCTGGATAAGAGAGTCTGCTAAATGACTCACTACTGTAGTGGCTCTGGATAAGAGAGTCTGCTAAATGACTCACTACTGTAAGTGGCTCTGGATAAGAGAGTCTGCTAAATGACTCACTACTGTGGTCTCTCTGTCCCAATTTGTAAGTCGCTCTGGATAAGAGCGTCTGCTAAATGACTTAAATGTAAATGTATAAGAGAGTCTGCTAAATGACTCACTACTGTAGTGGCTCTGGATAAGAGAGTCTGCTAAATGAATCACTACTGTAAGTGGATCTGGATAAGAGAGTCTGCTAAATGACTCACTACTGTAGTGGCTCTGGATAAGAGAGTCTGCTAAATGACTCACTACTGTAAGTGGCTCTGGATAAGAGAGTCTGCTAAATGACTCACTGTTGTAGTGGCTCTGGATAAGAGAGTCTGCTAAATGAATCACTACTGTAAGTGGATCTGGATAAGAGAGTCAGTTAAATGAATCACTACTGTAGTGGATCTGGATAAGAGAGTCTGCTAAATGACTCACTGTTGTAGTGGCTCTGGATAAGAGAGTCAGTTAAATGAATCACTACTGTAAGTGGATCTGGATAAGAGAGTCAGTTAAATGAATCACTACTGTAAGTGGATCTGGATAAGAGAGTCAGTTAAATGAATCACTACTGTAGTGGATCTGGATAAGAGAGTCTGCTAAATGACTCACTACTGTAGTGGCTCTGGATAAGAGAGTCTGCTAAATGACTCACTACTGTAAGTGGCTCTGGATAAGAGAGTCTGCTAAATGACTCCCTATTGTAGTGGCTCTGGATAAGAGAGTCTGCTAAATGACTCACTACTGTGGTCCCTCTGGATAAGAGAGTCTGCTAAATGACTCACTACTGTAGTGGCTCTGGATAAGAGAGTCTGCTAAATGACTCACTACTGTAAGTGGCTCTGGATAAGAGAGTCTGCTAAATGACTCACTGTTGTAGTGGATCTGGATAAGAGAGTCTGCTAAATGACTCACTGTTGTAGTGGCTCTGGATAAGAGAGTCAGTTAAATGAATCACTACTGTAAGTGGATCTGGATAAGAGAGTCAGTTAAATGAATCACTACTGTAAGTGGATCTGGATAAGAGAGTCTGCTAAATGACTCACTGTTGTAGTGGCTCTGGATAAGAGAGTCTGCTAAATGAATCACTACTGTAAGTGGATCTGGATAAGAGAGTCAGTTAAATGAATCACTACTGTAGTGGCTCTGGATAAGAGAGTCTGCTAAATGACTCACTACTGTGGTCGCTCTGGATAAGAGAGTCTACTAAATGACTCACTACTGTAAGTGGATCTGGATAAGAGAGTCTGCTAAATGACTCACTACTGTAGTGGCCTTTCTGGATAAGAGAGTCTGCTAAATGACTCACTACTGTAGTGGCTCTGGATAAGAGAGTCTGCTAAATGACTCACTACTGTAAGTGGCTCTGGATAAGAGAGTCTGCTAAATGACTCACTACTGTAGTCGCTCTGGATAAGAGAGTCTACTAAATGACTCACTACTGTAAGTGGATCTGGATAAGAGAGTCAGCTAAATGACTCACTACTGTAGTGGCTCTGGATAAGAGAGTCTGCTAAATGACTCACTACTGTCGTGGCTCTGGATAAGAGAGTCTGCTAAATGACTCACTACTGTAAGTGTATCTGGATAAGAGAGTCTGCTAAATGACTCACTACTGTAAGTGGATCTGGATAAGATAGTCTGCTAAATGACTCACTACTGTAAGTGGATCTGGATAAGAGTATCTGCTAAATGACTCACTACTGTAAGTGGATCTGGATAAGAGAGTCTGCTAAATGACTCACTACTGTAAGTGGATCTGGATAAGAGAGTCTGCTAAATGACACATGTAAAAAGGCTTCCAAAGTTTTTAATTTCCAGTTGGACATTTCTGAGTTTATTTTCCTTTATGAAAAATGTATCAACCCTTAGAAAAATGTCCATTCATTAAAATAATAATTCATTCAAATTTCCTGTTGCTGCTGCAGGATTATTTTCCTGCTTTAGCAGACTGTCTCAAATGAAGATCCTACACGTGTAGAACCATCTTCATTGTTCTAAGCCTTGACATCCTGTAATGTCCAAGAAAAAAAACAGAAAGGGGTTTGGTTCCGCTTTTATTTTGAGTGTGTGTGTGTGTGTGTGTGTGTGTGTGACGTTTATGCAAGTCATATCTTTCTCCATGCCAACCCACCAGTCATACACACACACACACACACACACACACACACACTCCAGCATGAGGTAACAGCCTTAGTCCAGCATGGGGTCTGTCAAATACAGATGGCTGTAATTCCCACCACACAAACAGTGACTTCTGTTCTCATACACACACACACACACACACACACACACACACACACACACACACACACACACACACGTCTGTTCCCATCAGAGAGGCTGAATAGCCAGACTGGTCGTACTGTGCACCCTAGCTCGAGTCAACTCCGCAATATGGTTCCCTGGCTTACACCCACTCCTTCAGGGATAAACAAACACAGGTCAGTATGGGTTCCCTGGCTTACACCCACTCCTTCAGGGATAAACAAACACAGGTCAGTATGGGTTCCCTGGCTTACACCCACTCCTTCAGGGATAAACAAACACAGGTCAGTATGGGTTCCCTGGCTTACACCCACTCCTTCAGGAATAAACAAACACAGGTCAGTATGGGTTCCCTGGTTTACACCCACTCCTTCAGGGATAAACAAACACAGGTCAATGTGGTTCCCTGGCTTACACCCATTCCTTCAGGGATAAACAAACACAGGTCAGTATGGGTTCCCTGGCTTACACCCACTCCTTCAGGGATAAACAAACACAGGTCAATGTGGTTCCCTGGCTTACACCCATTCCTTCAGGGATAAACAAACACTGGTCAGTATGGGTTCCCTAGCTTACACCCACTCCTTCAGGGATAAACAAACACAGGTCAGTATGGGTTCCCTGGCTTACACCCACTCCTTCAGGGATAAACAAACACAGGTCAGTTTGGGTTCCCTGGCTTACACCCATTCCTTCGGGGATAAACAAACACAGGTCAGTATGGGTTCCCTGGCTTACACCCACTCCTTCAGGGATAAACAAACACAGGTCAATGTGGTTCCCTGGCTTACACCCATTCCTTCAGGGATAAACAAACACAGGTCAGTATGGGTTCCCTGGCTTACACCCACTCCTTCAGGGATAAACAAACACAGGTCAATGTGGTTCC
This sequence comes from Oncorhynchus nerka, assembly GCF_034236695.1. Taxonomy (NCBI): domain Eukaryota; kingdom Metazoa; phylum Chordata; class Actinopteri; order Salmoniformes; family Salmonidae; genus Oncorhynchus; species Oncorhynchus nerka. Next base: position 46,748,332 of record NC_088424.1, on the reverse strand, counting down.
CTGGCTTACACCCACTCCTTCAGGAATAAACAAACACAGGTCAGTATGGGTTCCCTGGCTTACACCCACTCCTTCAGGGATAAACAAACACAGGTCAATGTGGTTCCCTGGCTTACACCCACTCCTTCAGGGATAAACAAACACAGGTCAGTATGGGTTCCCTGGCTTACACCCACTCCCACAGGATAAACAAACACAGGTCAGTATGGGTTCCCTGGCTTACACCCACTCCTTCAGGGATAAACAAACACAGGTCAGTATGGGTTCCCTGGCTTACACCCACTCCTTCAGGGATAAACAAACACAGGTCAGTATGGGTTCCCTGGCTTACACCCACTCCTTCAGGGATAAACAAACCCAGGTCAATATTGGTTCCCTGGCTTACACCCACTCCCACAGGGATAAATAAACACAGGTCAATATGTTTCTACCGCTGCCTAACCAACACACACACATCGATAGACGCACACCAGTGGAGGCTGCTGAGGGGAATAAGGGCTGGAATGGTGTCAATGGAACGGAAACCATGTGGTTGAAGTTGATGACACCATTCCATTATTATGAGCCGTCCTCCCATCAGCAGCCTCCTCTGACACACACACTTTAATGGAAAAACACGCACACGAATGCAGATGCCTGTATTGAGTATTGAGGGACTGGCGCTGTAGTGAGTGACTGGCGTTGTGGTGAGGGGCATGCGCTGTAGTGATTGGCAGTCGCTGTAGTGAGGGACTGGCGCTGTAGTGAGTGACTGGGGCTGTAGTGATTGGCAGTCGCTGTAGTGAGGGACTGGGGCTGTAGTGAGGGACTGGGGCTGTAGTGAGGGATTGGTGCTGTAGTGAGTGACTGGGGCTGTAGTGAGTGGCAGGCGCTTCCCCAGTGTTTCCGGATATCAAGTATGCCGACATTTGCGCAGTCTTACACAAGATTTTCCCCCTGGCACATTTTCTGGCTGGGGCTCGCATTGCCTTCATTGTTGTTTTCCTTACATGTGTTTGTTCCTATTGCTAATATTGTTAATTTGTTTTATGCACAAAACAATTTAGGCAAAAGGGATCTTGATCCAGGAGGGTATTGACTATCTCTAGTCTGGGTTCCAGTCTGTTTAGCTGACATTCCGTTCCTTGCCACTACGTCATTGCCAAAGATACTGGCCTTTCGGCTATCTCAACGTTCAATATGCAGCTGGATTTACGGAGGAGTTGCTTATTGGTTGTTGGTTGTTGGAAATAACATTTGCTATGAGAATCAAAATTGAGCTCAGGTGCATCAGGTTTCCATTGATCATCATTGAGATGTTTCTACAACTTGATTGAAGTCCAGCTGTGGTAAATTAAATTGATTGGACATGATTTGGAAAGGCATACACCTGTCTATATAAGGTCCCACAATTGACTGTGTATGTCAGAGCAAAAACCAAGCCATGAGGTTGAAGGAATTGTCCATAGAGCTTCGAAACAGGATTGTGTTGAGGCACAGATCTATGGAAGGGTACAAAAACATGTCTGCAGCGTTGAAGGTCCCCAAGAACACAGTGGCCCCCCATCATTCTTAAATGGAAGAAGTTTGGAATCACCAAGACTCTTTCTAGAGCTGGCCGCCTGGCCAAACTGAGCAATCGGGGGAGAAGGGCCTTGGGGCCTTGGTCAGAGAGGTGACCAAGAACCCGATGGTCGCTCCAGAGTTTCTCTGTGGAGATGGGAGAAACTTCCAAAAGGACAACTATCTCTGCAGCACTCCACCAATCAGACTTTATGGTAGAGTGGCCAGATGGAACCACTCCTCAGTAAAAGATACATGACAGGCACAAGGACTCTCAGACCATGAGAAACAAGATTCTCTGGTCTGAAGAAACCAAGATTGAACTATTTGGCCTGAATGCCAAGCGTCACGTCTGGAGGAAACCTGGCCCTATCCCTACGGCGAAGCATGGTGGTGGCAGCATCATGATGTGGGGAAGTTTTTCAGTGGCATGGACTGGGAGACAAGTCAAGGGAAAGATGAACGGTGCAAAGTGCAGAGAGATCCTTGATGAAAACCTGCTCCAGAGCGCTCAGGACCTCAGACCGGGGTGACGGTTCACCTTCCAGCAGGACAATGACCCTAAGCACACAGCCAAAACAATGCAGGAGAGACTTTGGGACAAGTCTCTGATTGTCCTTGAGTGGCCCAGCCAGAGCCCGGACTTGAACCGTATCAAACATCTCTGGAGAGACCTGAAAATAGCTGTGCAGCAACGCTCCCCATCCAACCTGACAGAGATTGAGAGGGTATGCAGAGAAGAATGGGAGAAACTCCCCAAATACAGGTGTGCCAAGCTTGGTGCATACAACTAACGAAGTACTAGAAGCAGGTGCAATTTGGATTGAGGGTCAGTTCAAGAACAAGCAAATGTACAGTGCATTTGGAAAATATTCAGACCCCTTGACTTTTTCCACATTTTGTTACATTACAGCCTTATTCTGAAATGTATTAAATTGTTATATTTACTCATCAGTCTACACCCAATACCCCATAATGACGTGAGTCAGACATTTAAGCATGTTAACCCTCGCAGAACCTTGGGGCGGCAGGTAGCCTAGTGGTTAGAGCGTTGGGCCAGTAACCGAAAGGTTGCTAGATCGAATCCCTGAGCTTCATATGTATATACTGTAATATATTCTACTGTGTTTTACTCAATGCCACTCCGACATTGCTCATCCTAATATTTATATACTTCTTAATTCCATTCTTTTATGTGGAGATTTGTGTGTATTGTTGTGAAGTGTTAGGAGGAGTTGGCTTTGGGGTGACCAGTGAGATATACCTGCTGGAGCGTGTGCTATGGGTGGGTGCTGCTATGGTGACCAGTGATCTGAGATAAGGCGGGGCTTAACCAAGCAAAGACTTATAGATGACCCGGAGCCAGTGGGTTTGGCGATGAATATGAAGCGAGGGCCAGCCCCATAAACCCCAGGAAGAGTAGCTGCTTTTCAATTGGCTCATTCATCCCCCTCCTCTCCCCTGTGACTATTCCTAAGGTCGTTGCTGCAAATGAGAGCGTGTTCTCAGTCAACTTACTTGGTAAAATAACGGATAAATAAAAAATTGGCAGGGACTAATGGGGATCCATAATTAACCCCAGGAAGAGTAGCTGCTGCCTTGGCAGGAACTAATGGGGAGCCATAATAAACCCCAGGAAGAGTAGCTGCTGCCTTGGCAGGAACTAACGGAGAGTCATAATAAACCCCAGGAAACGTAGCTGCTGCTTTGGCAGGAACTAATGGGGAGCCATAATAAACCCCAGGAAGAGTAGCTGCTGCCTTGGCAGGAACTAATGGGGATCCATGATAAACCCCAGGAAGAGTAGCTCCTGCCTTGGCAGGAACTAATGGGGATCCATAATAAACCCCAGGAAGAGTAGCTGCTGCCTTGGCAGGAACTAATGGGGATCCATAATAAACCCCAGGAAGAAAAGCTGCTGCCTTGGCAGGAACTAATGGGGATCCATAATAAACCCCAGGAAGAGTAGTTGCTGCCTTGGCAGGAACTAATGGGGATCCATAATAAACCCCAGGAAGAGTAGCTGCTGCCTTGACAGGAACTAATGGGGATCCATAATAAACCCAAGGAAGAGTAGCTGCTGCCTTGGCAGGAACTAATGGGGATCCATAATAAACCCCGGGAAGAGTAGCTGCTGCCTTGGCAGGAACTAATGGGGATCATTAATAAACCCCAGGAAGAGGAGCTGCTGCCTTGGCAGGAACTAATGGGGATCCATAATAAACCCCAGTAAGAGTACCTGCTGCCTTGACAGGAACTAATGGGGATCATTAATAAACCCCAGTAAGAGGAGCTGCTGCCTTGGCAGGAACTAATGGGGATCATTAATAAACCCCAGGAAGAGGAGCTGCTGCCTTGGCAGGAACTAATGGGGATCCATAATAAACCCCAGTAAGAGTACCTGCTGCCTTGACAGGAACTAATGGGGATCATTAATAAACCCCAGGAAGAGGAGCTGCTGCCTTGGCAGGAACTAATGGGGATCCATAATAAACCCCAGTAAGAGTACCTGCTGCCTTGACAGGAACTAATGGGGATCCATAATAAACCCCAGGAAGAAAAGCTGCTGCCTTGGCAGGAACTAATGGGGATCCATAATAAACCCCAGTAAGAGTAGCTGCTGCCTTGACAGGAACTAATGGGGATCCATAATAAACTGCTGCTCATACTGCTGCTGCTCACACTGCTGGCTCTGGAGCAACGAACCGCCCTTGCTGTCTCTGCCTGGCCGATTCCCCTCTTTCCACTGGGATTCTCTGCCTCTACCCTGTTACGGGGGCTGAGTCACTGGCTTACTGGGGCTCTCTCATGCCGTCCCTGGGGGTGCGTCACCTGGGTGGGTTGATTCACTGTTGTGGTCGGCCTGTCTGGGTTGGCGCCCCCCTTGGGCTGTGCCGTGGCGGAGATCTTTGTGGGCTATACTCGGCCTTGTCTCAGGATGGTAAGTTGGTGGTTGAAGATATCCCTCTAGTGGTGTGGGGGCTGTGCTTTGGCAAAGTGGGTGGGGTTATATCCTTCCTGTTTGGCCCTGTCCGGGGTGTCCTCGGATGGGGCCACAGTGTCTCCTGACCCCTCCTGTCTCAGCCTCCAGTATTTATGCTGCATTAGTTTGTGTCGGGGGGCTAGGGTCAGTTTGTTATATCTGGAGTACTTCTCCTGTCCTATTCGGTGTCCTGTGTGAATCTACACTGCTGCGTTCTCTAATTCTCTCCTTCTCTTTCTTTCTCTCTCTCGGAGGACCTGAGCCCTAGGACCATGCCCCAGGACTACCTGACATGATGACTCCTTGCTGTCCCCAGTCCACCTGGCCATGCTGCTGCTCCAGTTTCAACTGGCCTGGGCCCTAGGACCATGTCCCAGGACTACCTGACATGATGACTCCTTGCTGTCCCCAGTCCACCTGGCCATGCTGCTGCTCAGTTTCAACTGTTCTGCCTTACTATTATTCAACCATGCTGGTCATTTATGAACATTTGAACATCTTGGCCACGTTCTGTTATAATCTCCACCTGCACAGCCAGAAGAGGACTGGCCACCCCACATATGCTCTCTCTAATTCTCTCTTTCTTTCTCTCTCTCTCGGAGGACCTGAGCCCTGACCGTGCCCCAGGACTACCTGACATGATGACTCCTTGCTGTCCCCAGTCCACCTGACTGTGCTGCTGCTCCAGTTTCAACTGTTCTGCCTTATTATTATTCGACCATGCTGGTCATTTATGAACATTTTAACATCTTGGTCATGTTCTGTTATAATCTCTACCCGGCACAGCCAGAAGAGGACTGGCCACCCCACATAGCCTGGTTCCTCTCTAGGTTTCTTCCTAGGTTTTGGCCTTTCTAGGGAGTTTTTCCTAGCCACCGTGCTTTTACACCTGCATTGTTTGCTGTTTGGGGTTTTAGGCTGGGTTTCTGTACAGCACTTTGAGATATCAGCTGATGTACGAAGGGCTATATAAATAAATTTGATTTGATTTGATTTGATTTGGATTTGATTTGCTGCTGCTCATACTGCTGCTGCTCATACTGCTGCTGCTCATACTGCTGCTGCTCATACTGCTGCTGCTCATACTGCTGTTCACACTGCTGCTGCTCATACTGCTGCTGCTCATACTGCTGCTGCTCATACTGCTGCTGCTCATACTGCTGTTCACACTGCTGCTGCTCATACTGCTGCTGCTCATACTGCTGTTCACACTGCTGCTGCTCATACTGCTGCTGCTCATACTGCTGCTGCTCACACTGCTGCTGCTTCTACTGCTGTTCACACTGCTGCTGCTCATACTGCTGCTGCTCATACTGCTGCTGCTCATACTGCTGCTGCTCATACTGCTGCTGCTCATAGTGCTGCTGCTCACACTCCTGCTGCTCATACTGCTGCTGCTCATACTGCTGCTGCTCATACTGCTGCTGCTCACACTGCTGCTGCTCATACTGCTGCTGCTCATAGTGCTGCTGCTCACACTCCTGCTGCTCACACTGCTGCTGCTCATACTGCTGCTGCTCATACTGCTGCTGCTCACACTGCTGCTGCTTCTACTGCTGTTCACACTGCTGCTGCTGCTTCTACTGCTGCTCATACTGCTGCTGCTCATACTGCTGCTGCTCATACTGCTGCTGCTCATACTGCTGCTGCTCATACTGCTGCTGCTCATAGTGCTGCTGCTCATACTGCTGCTGCTCATACTGCTGCTGCTCATACTGCTGCTGCTCATACTGTTGCTGCTCACACTGCTGCTGCTCACACTGCTGCTGCTCACACTGCTGCTGCTCACACTGCTGCTGCTCATACTGCTGCTGCTCATAGTGCTGCTGCTCACACTGCTGCTGCTCACACTGTTGCTGCTCATACTGCTGCTGCTCACACTGCTGCTGCTCACACTGCTGCTGCTCATACTGTTGCTGCTCATACTGCTGCTGCTCACACTCCTGCTGCTCACACTCCTGCTGCTCACACTCCTGCTGCTCACACTCCTGCTGCTCACACTCCTGCTGCTCATACTGCTGCTGCTCATACTGCTGCTGCTCACACTCCTGCTGCTCATACTGCTGCTGCTCATACTGCTGCTGTTCACACTCCTGCTGCTCATACTGCTGCTGCTCACACTCCTGCTGCTCATACTGCTGCTGCTCACACTGCTGCTGCTCATACTGCTGCTGCTCATACTGCTGCTGCTCATACTGCTGCTGCTCATACTGCTGCTGCTCACACTCCTGCTGCTCATACTGCTGCTGCTCATACTGCTGCTGTTCACACTCCTGCTGCTCATACTGCTGCTGCTCACACTCCTGCTGCTCATACTGCTGCTGCTCATACTGCTGCTGCTCATACTGCTGCTGCTCACACTCCTGCTGTTCATACTCCTGCTGCTCATACTCCTGCTGCTCATACTGCTGCTGCTCATACTCCTGCTGCTCATACTGCTGCTGCTCACACTCCTGCTGCTCATACTGCTGCTCATACTGCTGCTCATACTGCTGCTGCTCACACTCCTGCTGCTCATACTGCTGTTCATACTGCTGCTGCTCATACTGCTGCTCATACTGCTGCTGCTCATACTGCTGCTCACACTGCTGCTGCTCATACTGCTGCTGCTTCTACTGACTAAGATCACTGGCATCTTGTAGAGCTCTCTGAGGCTGTGGAGAGTGGTATTGACTGTTGACTGGCTTAGATACATACATAGCTACATATTGACTAGGCCGACATATCACTGACTTCATCACAGCCTGTATATTTACAGTAATCAGAAAGTCAAATATTCCAGTCTGGCCATATCAGGGCTGAGGGAAGGTCAAATATTCCAGTCTGGCCATATCAGGGCTGAGGGAAGGTCAAATATTCCAGTCTGGCCATATCAGGGCTGAGGGAAAGTCAAATATTCAAATCTGGCCATATCAGGGCTGAGGGAAGGTCAAATATTCCAGTCTGGCCATATCAGGGCTGAGGGAAAGTCAAATATTCAAATCTGGCCATATCAGGGCTGAGGGAAGGTCACATATTCCAGTCTGGCCATATCAGGGCTGAGGGAAAGTCAAATATTCAAATCTGGCCATATCAGGGCTGAGGGAAGGTCACATATTCCAGTCTGGCCATATCAGGGCTGAGGGAAGGTCACATATTCCAGTCTGGCCATATCAGGGCTGAGGGAAGGTCAAATATTCAAATCTGGCCATATCTACGGCCTTCATTTCCATGTGTTACAAGATCTAGACACGAATGTGTACAGTTGATATTAGAAAAATACAGGCAGGTGGCCATTTCTAAATCTCCCAGAGCTAAAGGCAGGCTGTGGAGGAGGATGATTCACGGAGGCCGAAGCAAGCCTGCATATTTAAAGTCACTGTCTGGGCAAATGTGTGCTCGTTTCCTATTCTAACTAAACAAAAGGAAACATTTCAATAGACGACTAGTAGGTGTTTCGTGGAATACTGATGGCATGATGTGTTACTTATATATCGTATTTCTAACAGGTCAGAAACAGGGCTGAGATTTGAATATAAAACACATTTTTCACTTGAGTGTTGAATAAGTGCTAAAAGCAGGTTTTATTTAATTGAACAACAGTATTTTTTTGTTTGAGAATTGGGAGTTGGTTGTGCAAGCAATGAGAGTAAGCATGTTTCTTTTTCTGTACACATGTACAATGTTCTCTGGCTGTGCTGTGATATAAACAGTGAGATCACTGTTGGATATAAAACCATGAGACCATTCAGGCATCTTAATTTCAGGACTCACTCACTTCTTTGAACACATTCCAACGAGTGTTGGGGGGGTCAATTCAGGAAGTGATATGAATTAAACATTTAAAAACTACAAAAACAAGTTATATGGAGGTGATGGGATTCAGTTGCCTCCTGTACTCACCAATTACTGTACTAGACCATTAAGCGACTACTGGTGGTGATGGGATTCAGTTGCCTCCTGTACTCACCAATTACTGTACTGTACCATTAAGCGACTACTGATGGTGATGGGATTCAGTTGCCTCCTGTACTCACCAATTACTGTACTAGACCATTAAGTGACTACTGGTGGTGATGGGATTCAGTTGCCTCCTGTACTCACCAATTACTGTACTAGACCATTAAGTGACTACTGATGGTGATGGGATTCAGTTGCCTCCTGTACTCACCAATTACTGTACTAGACCATTAAGTGACTACTGGTGGTGATGGGATTCAGTTGCCTCCTGTACTCACCAATTACTGTACTAGACCATTAAGTGACTACTGGTGGTGATGGGATTCAGTTGCCTCCTGTACTCACCAATTACTGTACTGTACCATTAAGCGACTACCGGTGGTGTTCACACTGTGTTCACCAGTGGCAGTGTGCATTAAATCTAATTTATTTATAAATATATCTCACAGTGCTGGTACAGAAACCCAGCCTAAAACCCCAAACAGCAAGCGATGCAGGTATAGAAGCATTAGACCATTATGTTAGTGGGGACAGGGGTCTGTCCTTGTACTCACCAGTGCCAGTGTGTCGGATGCCTTGGGGCATGTTGTTCCCGTTGCTTGGCTCCCTGAATGGTACCTGCAGTGTTGTGTCCAGACTCTTGAAGCCCTCTCTCAGAGAATGCTGCTTGTAGTAGTCGACCAGGTCCTGGGTGTTTAAAAACACACAATAACTAGTGAAAACACACAGGAAATACATTTCAGACCCACCTATGGTGACTTAAAAGCTTAAGGAGGAGGAGCATGATGAATTGTAATTTATTTTTTTCAATGGGATGGCATTATTTTCTTGGGGTGGCATTTCTTCATTGGGATGGTATTGTTTTATTGGGATGGCATTTCTTTATTGGGATGGTATTTCTTTATTGGGATGGCATTGTTTTATTGGGGTGGCATTATTTTATTGGGATGGTATTGTTTTATTGGGGTGGCATTTCTTCATTGGGATGGCATTGTTTTATTGGGGTGGCATTTCTTCATTGGGATGGCATTGTTTTATTGGGATGGTATTGTTTTATTGGGATGGTATTATTTTATTGGGATGGTATTGTTTTATTGGGGTGGCATTTCTTCATTGGGATGGTATTGTTTTATTGGGATGGCATTTCTTTATTGGGATGGTATTGTTTTATTGGGATGGCATTTCTTTATTGGGATGGTATTTCTTTATTAGGATGGCATTGTTTTATTGGGGTGGCATTTCTTCATTGGGATGGCATTGTTTTATTGGGATGGTATTGTTTTATTGGGGTGGCATTGTTTTATTGGGATGGCATTGTTTTATTGGGGTGGCATTTCTTCATTGGGATGGTATTGTTTTATTGTGATGGCATTTCTTCATTGGGATGGCATTGTTCTATTGGGATGGCATTTCTTCATTGGGATGGCATTGTTTTATTGGGATGGTATTGTGTTGGGATGGCATTATTTTATTGGTATTGTATTGCTTTATTGGGATGGCATTGTTTAATTGGGGTGGCATTGTTTTATTGGGGTGGCATCTCTTAATTGGGATGGCATTGTTTTATTGGGATGGCATTGTTTTATTGGGGTGGCATTGTTTTATTGGGGTGGCGTCTCTTAATTGGGATGGCATTGTTTTATTGGGGTGGCATTTCTTAATTGGGGTGGCATTGTTTTATTGGGGTGGCATTTGTTAATTGGGATGGCATTGTTTTATTGGGATGTTTTATTGGTATTTTATTGCTTTATTGGGATGGTATAATTCTATTGGAATGGTATTGCCTTATTGGGATGGCATTATATTATTGGGATGGCATTATTTTATTGGGATGGTATTAGTCTAGTTGTTATGTATGTCTATGGTTGCCTAGATTGGTTCTCAATTAGAGGCAGCTGTTTATCGTTGTTTCTGATTGGGAACCATATTTAGGTAGCCATATTCCTTGGGTATTTTGTGTGTTATTGTCTATGTCTAGTTGCCTGTGTTTGCACTCAGTATATTATAGCTTCACGTTCGTTTTGTTATTTTGTATAGTTTGTTTAGTGGTCTGCGTCTTCATTAAAGTATCATGTATTCACATCACGCTGCGCCTTGGTCTCCTCCATTCAACAAACATGACAATGGCATTGTTTTATTGGGAAGGCATTATTTTATTGGGATGGTATTGTATTGTTTTATGGGGATGGCAGAGTTTTGGGGGGATGGTATTGTTTTATTGGGAAGGTATTGTATTGTTTTATGGGGATGCCAGAGTTTTATTGGGATGGTATTGTTTTGGGGGGGATGGTATTGTTTTATTGGGAAGGTATTGTATTGTTTTATGGGGATGGTATTGTTTTATTGGGATGGTATTGTTTTGGGGGGATGGTATTGTTTTATTGGGAAGGTATTGTAGTGTTTTATGGGGATGGTATTGTTTTATTGGGATGGTATTGTTTTGGGGGGGATGGTATTGTTTTATTGGAAAGGTATTGAATTGTTTTATGGGGATGGTATTGTTTTATTGGGATGGTATTGGTTTATTGGGATGGTATTGGAATGGTATTGTTTTATTGGCATGGTATTGTTTTATTGGGATGGTATTGGAATGGTATTGTTTTATTGGCATGGCACTGTTTTATTGGGATGGTATTGTTTTTTTTATGGGGATGGCAGGGTTTTGGGGGGGATGGTATTGTTTAATTGGGATGGTATTGTTTAATTGCTACTTCCGGGTTGGAGCGAGCCGGTCGCATCCGCGCTTCGGTCTGCAGGTTGTATAACTTTTTCATTACATTTCATTACATTTCATTATAGTACAACGGTCTGATTTGTCTAATCTTAGCAATTTCCTCTTAGCTAGCTACATAGTCGTCGTTGTATCAAAGATAATTGCGTAATTATCGTATTTCGTCGTCTCCTATCTGTCCAACACGTTCACCGTCTACCGTAGCACTGTAGTACTATCACACTCAACTGAAACTCTTGATTAGTGTAGTGTTAGCTAGCTACATAGCTAGCTACATAGTTGTCTTTGCTGTCTTCGTATCCAAGATAATTGTGTAGCTTAGAGTGTGGAGTCTTAGAGTGATAATTGCGTTATTATTGTATTTCGTCGCCCTCCTATCTGCCTAGCAGCTAGCATACGTTCACCGGCTACCGTAGCACTGTAGTAACTATCACACTCAACCGAACGACTTGATTAGTGTAGTATTAGATAGCTACATAGTTGTCTTTGCTGTCTTCGTATCCAAGATAATTGTGTAGTTTAGAGTGTGTAGTCTTAGAGTGATTATCTTAATTCACCGAGGTTAGCTAGCCAGCTATTTTGTCGTCCTTAACGTAGGAGACACTCCTAGCTAGCCAACAGCCAGCCAACGTCTACTGAATAGAACTTTCGCATTCCGGTCGCATTCCGTCGCTCCACAGGTAGTATCACTTTTTCACTTCATTTCATTACAGTCCCAACGGTGTGATTTGTTTGATCGTAGCTAGCTACATAGCTAGCTACATAGCCGTCTTTGTTTCAAAGATAATTGTGTAGTCTAGAGCGATTTTCTAGGTTAGCTAGCCAGCTATTGTCGTTCTCCTAACGCAACGTAACGTAACCAACACTGCTAGCTAGCCAGCTAGCTCCCGATAAGCAGCATTGTAGAAACTTCACACTCAACGGTACGACTTGATTAGGGTAGTGTCAACAACGCAGCTAGCCTACCCCAGCAGTACTCTATCATTTTAATCATTTTAGTCAATTAGATTCTTGCTACGTAAGCTTAACTTTCTGAACATTCGAGACGTGTAGTCCACTTGTCATTCCAATCTCCTCTGCATTAGCGTAGCCTCTTCTCTAGCCTGTCAACTATGTGTCTGTCTATCCCTGTTCTCTCCTCTCTGCACAGACCATACAAACGCTCCACACCGCATGGCCGCAGCCACCCTAATCTGGTGGTCCCAGCGCGCACGACCCACGTGGAGTTCCAGGTCTCCGGTAGCCTCTGGAACTGCCGATCTGCGGCCAACAAGGCAGAGTTCATCTCAGCCTATGTCTCCCTCCAGTCCCTCGACTTCTTGGCTCTGACGGAAACATGGATCACCACAGACAACACCGCTACTCCTACTGCTCTCTCTTCGTCCGCCCACGTGCTCTCGCACACCCCGAGAGCTTCTGGTCAGCGGGGTGGTGGCACCGGAATCCTCATCTCTCCCAAGTGGTCATTCTCTCTTTCTCCCCTTACCCATCTGTCTATCGCCTCCTTTGAATTCCATGCTGTCACAGTTACCAGCCCTTTCAAGCTTAACATCCTTATCATTTATCGCCCTCCAGGTTCCTCGGAGAGTTCATCAATGAGCTTGATGCCTTGATAAGCTCCTTTCCTGAGGACGGCTCACCTCTCACAGTTCTGGGCGACTTTAACCTCCCCACGTCTACCTTTGACTCATTCCTCTCTGCCTCCTTCTTTCCACTCCTCTCCTCTTTTGACCTCACCCTCTCACCTTCCCCCTACTCACAAGGCAGGCAATACGCTCGACCTCATCTTTACTAGATGCTGTTCCTCCACTAACCTCATTGCAACTCCCCTCCAAGTCTCCGACCACTACCTTGTATCCTTTTCCCTCTCGCTCTCATCCAACACTTCCCACACTGCCCCTACTCGGATGGTATCGCGCCGTCCCAACCTTCGCTCTCTCTCCCCCGCTACTCTCTCCTCTTCCATCCTATCATCTCTTCCCTCTGCTCAAACCTTCTCCAACCTATCTCCTGATTCTGCCTCCTCAACCCTCCTCTCCTCCCTTTCTGCATCCTTTGACTCTCTATGTCCCCTATCCTCCAGGCCGGCTCGGTCCTCCCCTCCCGCTCCGTGGCTCGACGACTCATTGCGAGCTCACAGAACAGGGCTCCGGGCAGCCGAGCGGAAATGGAGGAAAACTCGCCTCCCTGCAGACCTGGCATCCTTTCACTCCCTCCTCTCTACATTTTCCTCCTCTGTCTCTGCTGCTAAAGCCACTTTCTACCACTCTAAATTCCAAGCATCTGCCTCTAACCCTAGGAAGCTCTTTGCCACCTTCTCCTCCCTCTTGAATCCTCCTCCCCCTCCCCCTCCTCCCTCTCTGCAGATGACTTCGTCAACCATTTTGAAAAGAAGGTCGACGACATCCGATCCTCGTTTGCTAAGTCAAACGACACCGCTGGTTCTGCTCACACTGCCCTACCCTGTGCTCTGACCTCTTTCTCCCCTCTCTCTCCAGATGACATCTCACGTCTTGTGACGGCCGGCCGCCCAACAACCTGCCCGCTTGACCCTATCCCCTCCTCTCTTCTCCAGACCATCTCCGGTGACCTTCTCCCTTACCTCACCTCGCTCATCAACTCATCCCTGACCGCTGGCTACGTCCCTCCCGTCTTCAAGAGAGCGAGAGTTGCACCCCTTCTGAAAAAACCTACACTCGATCCCTCCGATGTCAACAACTACAGACCAGTATCCCTTCTTTCTTTTCTCTCCAAAACTCTTGAACGTGCCGTCCTTGGCCAGCTCTCCCGCTATCTCTCTCAGAATGACCTTCTTGATCCAAATCAGTCAGGTTTCAAGACTAGTCATTCAACTGAGACTGCTCTTCTCTGTATCACGGAGGCGCTCCGCACTGCTAAAGCTAACTCTCTCTCCTCTGCTCTCATCCTTCTAGACCTATCGGCTGCCTTCGATACTGTGAACCATCAGATCCTCCTCTCCACCCTCTCCGAGTTGGGCATCTCCGGCGCGGCCCACGCTTGGATTGCGTCCTACCTGACAGGTCGCTCCTACCAGGTGGCGTGGCGAGAATCCGTCTCCTCACCACGTGCTCTCACCACTGGTGTCCCCAGGGCTCTGTTCTAGGCCCTCTCCTATTCTCGCTATACACCAAGTCACTTGGCTCTGTCATAACCTCACATGGTCTCTCCTATCATTGCTATGCAGACGACACACAATTAATCTTCTCCTTTCCCCTTCTGACGACCAGGTGGCGAATCGCATCTCTGCATGTCTGGCAGACATATCAGTGTGGATGACGGATCATCACCTCAAGCTGAACCTCGGCAAGACGGAGCTGCTCTTCCTCCCGGGAAGGACTGCCCGTTCCATGATCTCGCCATCACGGTTGACAACTCCATTGTGTCCTCGTCCCAGAGCGCTAAGAACCTTGGCGTGATCCTGGACAACACCCTGTCGTTCTCAAATAACATCAAGGCGGTGGCCCGTTCCTGTAGGTTCATGCTCTACAACATCCGCAGAGTACGACCCTGCCTCACACAGGAAGCGGCGCAGGTCCTAATCCAGGCACTTGTCATCTCCCGTCTGGATTACTGCAACTCGCTGTTGGCTGGGCTCCCTGCCTGTGCCATTAAACCCCTACAACTCATCCAGAACGCCGCAGCCCGTCTGGTGTTCAACCTTCCCAAGTTCTCTCACGTCACCCCGCTCCTCCGCTCTCTCCACTGGCTTCCAGTTGAAGCTCGCATCCGCTACAAGACCATGGTGCTTGCCTACGGAGCTGTGAGGGGAACGGCACCTCACTACCTCCAGGCTCTGATCAGGCCCTACACCCAAACAAGGGCACTGCGTTCATCCACCTCTGGCCTGCTCGCCTCCCTACCACTGAGGAAGTACAGTTCCCGCTCAGCCCAGTCAAAACTGTTCGCTGCTCTGGCCCCCAATGGTGGAACAAACTCCCTCACGACGCCAGGACAGCGGAGTCAATCACCACCTTCCGGAGACACCTGAAACCCCACCTCTTTAAGGAATACCTAGGATAGGATAAAGTAATCCTTCTCCCCTCCCCCCCCTTAAAAGACCTAGATGCACTATTGTAAAGTGGCTGTTCCACTGGATGTCATAAGGTGAAAGCACCAATTTGTAAGTCGCTCTGGATAAGAGCGTCTGCTAAATGACTTAAATGTAAATGTAAATGTATTTCATTACATTTCATTATAGTACAACGGTCTGATTTGTCTAATCTTAGCAATTTCTTCTTAGCTAGCTACATAGTCGTCGTTGTATCAAAGATAATTGCGTTATTATCGTATTTCGTCGTCCTCCTATCTGCCTAGCAGCTAGCCAGCTAGCATACGTTCACCGGCTACCGTAGCACTGTAGTAACTATCACACTCACCTGAACGACTTGATTAGTGTAGTATTAGCTAGCTACATAGTTGTCTTTCCTGTCTTCGTATCCAAGATAATTGTGTAGTTTAGAGTGTGTAGTCTTAGAGTGATTATCTTAATTCACCGAGGTTAGCTAGCCAGCTATTTTGTCGTCCTTAACGTAGGAGACACTCCTAGCTAGCCAACAGCCAGCCAACGTCTACTGAATAGAACTTTCGCATTCCGCTTCGCTCCACAGGTAGTATCACATTTTCATTTCATTTCATTACAGTCCCAACGGTGTGATTTGTTTGATCGTAGCTAGCTACATAGCTAGCTACATAGCCGTCTTTGTTTCAAAGATAATTGTGTAGTCTAGAGCGATTTTCTAGGTTAGCTAGCCAGCTATTGTCGTTCTCCTAACGCAACGTAACGTAACCAACACTGCTAGCTAGCCAGCTAGCTCCCGAAAAGCAGCATTGTAGAAACTTCACACTCAACGGTACGACTTGATTAGGGTAGGGTCAACAACGCAGCTAGCCTACCCCAGCAGTACTGTATCATTTTAATCATTTTAGTCAATTAGATTCTTGCTACGTAAGCTTAACTTTCTGAACATTCGAGACGTGTAGTCCACTTGTCATTCCAATCTCCTCTGCATTAGCGTAGCCTCTTCTCTAGCCTGTCAACTATGTGTCTGTCTATCCCTGTTCTCTCCTCTCTGCACAGACCATACAAACGCTCCACACCGCATGGCCGCGGCCACCCTAATCTGGTGGTCCCAGCGCGCACGACCCACGTGGAGTTCCAGGTCTCCGGTAGCCTCTGGAACTGCCGATCTGCGGCCAACAAGGCAGAGTTCATCTCAGCCTATGCCTCCCTCCAGTCCCTAGACTTCTTGGCTCTGACGGAAACATGGATCACCACAGACAACACCGCTACTCCTACTGCTCTCTCTTCGTCCGCCCACGTGCTCTCGCACACCCCGAGAGCTTCTGGTCAGCGGGGTGGTGGCACCGGGATCCTCATCTCTCCCAAGTGGTCATTCTCTTTCTCCCCTTACCCATCTGTCTATCGCCTCCTTTGAATTCCATGCTGTCACAGTTACCAGCCCTTTCAAGCTTAACATCCTTATCATTTATCGCCCTCCAGGTTCCTCGGAGAGTTCATCAATGAGCTTGATGCCTTGATAAGCTCCTTTCCTGAGGACGGCTCACCTCTCACAGTTCTGGGCGACTTTAACCTCCCCACGTCTACCTTTGACTCATTCCTCTCTGCCTCCTTCTTTCCACTCCTCTCCTCTTTTGACCTCACCCTCTCACCTTCCCCCTACTCACAAGGCAGGCAATACGCTCGACCTCATCTTTACTAGATGCTGTTCCTCCACTAACCTCATTGCAACTCCCCTCCAAGTCTCCGACCACTACCTTGTATCCTTTTCCCTCTCGCTCTCATCCAACACTTCCCACACTGCCCCTACTCGGATGGTATCGCGCCGTCCCAACCTTCGCTCTCTCTCCCCCGCTACTCTCTCCTCTTCCATCCTATCATCTCTTCCCTCTGCTCAAACCTTCTCCAACCTATCTCCTGATTCTGCCTCCTCAACCCTCCTCTCCTCCCTTTCTGCATCCTTTGACTCTCTATGTCCCCTATCCTCCAGGCCGGCTCGGTCCTCCCCTCCCGCTCCGTGGCTCGACGACTCATTGCGAGCTCACAGAACAGGGCTCCGGGCAGCCGAGCGGAAATGGAGGAAAACTCGCCTCCCTGCGGTCCTGGCATCCTTTCACTCCCTCCTCTCTACATGTTCCTCCTCTGTCTCTGCTGCTAAAGCCACTTTCTACCACTCTAAATTCCAAGCATCTGCCTCTAACCCTAGGAAGCTCTTTGCCACCTTCTCCTCCCTCTTGAATCCTCCTCCCCCTCCCCCCTCCTCCCTCTCTGCAGATGACTTCGTCAACCATTTTGAAAAGAAGGTCGACGACATCCAATCCTCGTTGCTAAGTCAAACGACACCGCTGGTTCTGCTCACACTGCCCTACCCTGTGCTCTGACCTCTTTCTCCCCTCTCTCTCCAGATGACATCTCGCGTCTTGTGACGGCCGGCCGCCCAACAACCTGCCCGCTTGACCCTATCCCCTCCTCTCTTCTCCAGACCATCTCCGGTGACCTTCTCCCTTACCTCACCTCGCTCATCAACTCATCCCTGACCGCTGGCTACGTCCCTCCTGTCTTCAAGAGAGCGAGAGTTGCACCCCTTCTGAAAAAACCTACACTCGATCCCTCCGATGTCAACAACTACAGACCAGTATCCCTTCTTTCTTTTCTCTCCAAAACTCTTTAACGTGCCGTCCTTGGCCAGCTCTCCCGCTATCTCTCTCAGAATGACCTTCTTGATCCAAATCAGTCAGGTTTCAAGACTAGTCATTCAACTGAGACTGCTCTTCTCTGTATCACGGAGGCGCTCCGCACTGCTAAAGCTAACTCTCTCTCCTCTGCTCTCATCCTTCTAGACCTATCGGCTGCCTTCGATACTGTGAACCATCAGATCCTCCTCTCCACCCTCTCCGAGTTGGGCATCTCCGGCGCGGCCCACGCTTGATTGCGTCCTACTTCACAGGTCGCTCCTACCAGGTGGCGTGGCGAGAATCCGTCTCCTCACCACGTGCTCTCACCACTGGTGTCCCCAGGGCTCTGTTCTAGGCCCTCTCCTATTCTCGCTATACACCAAGTCACTTGGCTCTGTCATAACCTCACATGGTCTCTCCTATCATTGCTATGCAGACGACACACAATTAATCTTCTCCTTTCCCCCTTCTGACGACCAGGTGGCGAATCGCATCTCTGCATGTCTGGCAGACATATCAGTGTGGATGACGGATCATCACCTCAAGCTGAACCTCGGCAAGACGGAGCTGCTCTTCCTCCCGGGAAGGACTGCCCGTTCCATGATCTCGCCATCACGGTTGACAACTCCATTGTGTCCTCGTCCCAGAGCGCTAAGAACCTTGGCGTGATCCTGGACAACACCCTGTCGTTCTCAAATAACATCAAGGCGGTGGCCCGTTCCTGTAGGTTCATGCTCTACAACATCCGCAGAGTACGACCCTGCCTCACACAGGAAGCGGCGCAGGTCCTAATCCAGGCACTTGTCATCTCCCGTCTGGATTACTGCAACTCGCTGTTGGCTGGGCTCCCTGCCTGTGCCATTAAACCCCTACAACTCATCCAGAACGCCGCAGCCCGTCTGGTGTTCAACCTTCCCAAGTTCTCTCACGTCACCCCGCTCCTCCGCTCTCTCCACTGGCTTCCAGTTGAAGCTCGCATCCGCTACAAGACCATGGTGCTTGCCTACGGAGCTGTGAGGGGAACGGCACCTCAGTACCTCCAGGCTCTGATCAGGCCCTACACCCAAACAAGGGCACTGCGTTCATCCACCTCTGGCCTGCTCGCCTCCCTACCACTGAGGAAGTACAGTTCCCGCTCAGCCCAGTCAAAACTGTTCGCTGCTCTGGCCCCCCAATGGTGGAACAAACTCCCTCACGACGCCAGGACAGCGGAGTCAATCACCACCTTCCGGAGACACCTGAAACCCCACCTCTTTAAGGAATACCTAGGATAGGATAAAGTAATCCTTCTCCCCCCTAAAAGACCTAGATGCACTATTGTAAAGTGGCTGTTCCACTGGATGTCATAAGGTGAAAGCACCAATTTGTAAGTCGCTCTGGATAAGAGCGTCTGCTAAATGACTTAAATGTAAATGTAAATTGGGATGGTATTGTTCTATTGGGATGGTATTGTTTTTGGGGGGATGATGACAGCATAGCGCTACTAAACTAGAAACATGTGGGAGGATTTGACAGCATAGTGTCACTAAACTAGAAACATGGGAGGATTTGACAGCATTACACCACTAAACTAGAAACGTGGGACGTGTGTGTGTGTGTGTGTGTGTGTGTGTGTGTGTGTGTGTGTGTGCGTGTGTGTGTGTGTGTGTGTGTGTGTGTGTGTGTGTCGGGGAGGTTGGATAAAAAGCAGAAGACAAATTCCCATCTTTTCCTACTGTCCATTTCTGGTTTTAGGATGCCCTTCTAGCCAAACAGAAAAGAGTATTCAACAACGCTGTGGTATAATTCTGTATACTGTATCGCTAAATTGCTAAATTGCAAAGTGGGACCAAAACACGACATACCAACACAGTCTTAAACAGCCTGGTCTCTGCGATGTAAAAGCATTCATTCTTTGTCAGGATCTTGATGTGTTTGACTTCGTCGTTGAACCTGTGGGCAGAAAATGACTAGGCTTTAGCTAATCAAACCAAAATGTTATTTGTCACATTAGCAGAATACAACAATGAAATGCTTTACTTACAAGCCCTTAATAACCAACAACGCAGTTTTGGGAAAAATGTTTCTTTTTAAATACAGTTGAATTCGGAAGTTTACATACACATAGGTTGGAGTCATTAAAACTCATTTTTCAACCACTCCACAAATTTCTTGTTAACAAACTATAGTTTTGGCAAGTCGGTTATTACATCTACTTTGTACATGTAATTTTTCCAACAATTGTTCACAGGTTATTTCACTTATAATTCACTGTATCACAATTCCAGTGGGTCAGAAGTTTACATACACTAAATTGACTGTACCTTCAACCAGCTTGGAAAATTCAAAAAAATGATGTCATGGCTTTAGAAACTTTTGATAGGCTAATTGACATCATTTTAGTCAATTGGAGGTGTACCTGTGGATGTATTTCAAGGCCTTCCTTCAAACTCATGGAAAAATCAAAAGAAATCAACCAAGACCTCAGAAAAAATTTGTAGACCTCCACAAGTCTGGTTCATCCTTGGGAGAAATGTCCAAATGCCTGAAGGTACCACATTCATCTATTCAAACAATAGTATGCAAGTATAAACACCATGGGACCACGCAGCCATCATACCGCTCAGGAAGGAGACGCATTCTGTCTCCAATATATTAACGTACTTTTGTGCGAAAAGTGCAAATCAATCCCAGAATAACATCAACGGACCTTGTGAAGACGCTGGAGGGTACAAAAGTATCTATGGGTCCTATATCGACCTGAAAGGCCGCTCAGCAAGGGAGAACCACTGCTCCAAAACCACCATAAAAAAGCCAGACTACGGTTTGCAACTGCATATGGGGACAAAGATTGTACTTTTTGTAGAAATGTCCTCTGGTCTGATGAAACAAAAAGAGAACTGTTTGGCCATAATGACCATCGTTATGTTTGGAGGAAAAAGGGGGAGGCTTGCAAGCCGAAGAACACCATCCCAACCGTGAAGCACGGGGGTGGCAGCATCATATTGTAGGGGGTGCTTTGCTGCAGGAGGGACTGGTGCACTTCACAAAATAGATGGGGTCATGAGGAATTAATTATGTGGATATATTGAAGCAACATCTCAAAATATCAGTCAAGAAGTTAAAGCTTGGTCACAAATTAGTCTTCCAAATGGACAATGACCCCAATCATACTTCCAAAGTTGTGGCAAAATGGCTTAAGGACAACATAGTCAAGGTATTGGAGTGCCCATCACAAAGCCCTGACCTCAACCCTATAGAACATGTGTGGGCAGAAATGAAAAAGTGTGTGCGAGCAAGGAGGCCTACAAACCTGACTCCATTACACCAGATCTGTCAGGAGGAATGGGCCAACATTCACCGAACTTATTGTGGGAAGCATGTGGAAGGCTACCCGAAACATTTGACCCAAGTTGAACAATTTAAAGGCAATGCTACCAAATACTAATTGAGTGCATGTCAACTTCTGACCCACTGGGAATGTGATGAAAGAAATCAAAGCTGAAATAAAAAATTCTCTCTTCTATTATTCTGACATTTAACATTCTTAAAATAAAGTGGTGATCCTAACTAACCTAAGACAGGGAATTTTTACTAGGATTAAATGTCAGGAATTGTGAAAAACGTAGTTTAAATGTAGTTGGCCGAGGTGTATGTAAACTTCCGACTTCAACTGTACATACTGTTTATCAATGGTATATATGGATAGATGAAATGAAATGTCCATATGGAGAGATCAACAGACTTACTCAATCAGGTCCTTCAGATGACTGTAAATATCCTCGTCTTTCAGACAATGCATTTTTACTAGGTTTAAATGCCAGGAATTGTGAAAAACTGTGTTTAAATTTGGCTTCGGTGTATGTACATTTTCTACTTCAACTGTAAATAAAAGTAGCGAGGCTATATATACAGGGTGTACCGGTACAGAGTCAATGTGAGGGGGGCACAGGTTAGTCGAGGTATAGGAGGTCATATGTACATGTAGGTAGAATTATTAAAGTGACTATGCATAGATAATAAACAGAGAGTAGCAGCAGCGTAAAGGAGGAGGGGTCAATGCAAATAGTCTGGGTAGCCATTTGATTGTATGTTCAGAAGTCTTATGGCTGGGGGTAGAAGGTGTTTAGAAGCCTCTTGGACCTAGACTTGGCGCTCTGGTACCGCTTCCCGTGCTGTAGCATAGAGAACAGTCTATGACTAGGGTGGCTGGAGTATTTGACTATTTTTAGGGCCTTCCTCTGACACCTCCTAGTATATAGGTCCTGGATGGCAGGAAGCTTAGCCCCAGTGATATACCGGGCCGTTCTCACTACACTCTGTAGTGCCTTGCGGTCGGAGGCCAAACAGTTGCCATATGAGGCAGTGATGCAACCATGCTATCGATAGCGCAGCTGTAGAACCTTTTGAGGATCTGAGGACCATGCCACATCTTCTCAGTCTCCTGACTGTCCATCTTTACAAACATAGGGTCCACCATGATAACCAGAGTCCACCATGACAACCATAGAGTCCACCTTGATAACCATAGAGTCCACCATAGAGTCCACCTTGACAACCATAGAGTCCACCTTGACCACCATAGAGTCCACCATAGAGTCTACCATAGTCTACCATAGAGTCCACCTTGACAACCATAGAGTCCACCTTGACAACCATAGACTCCACCATAGAGTCTACCATAGAGTCCACCTTGACAACCATAGAGTCCACCTTGACAACCATAGAGTCCACCTTGACAACCATAGAGTCCACCTTAACAACCACAGACTCCACCATAGAGTCTACCATAGTGTCCACCTTGACAACCATAGAGTCCACCTTGACAACCATAGAGTCCACCTTGACAACCATAGAGTTCACCTTGACAACCATAGAGCCCACCTTGACAACCATAGAGCCCACCTTGACAACCATAGAGCCCGCCTTGACAACCATAGAGTCTACTACGGCTTGAATGCCACTGGCTGGAGAGCTGTGTCCCATTACCAGACACCATTTCCGAGGCCCTCGACTCTGCTCTACTTCATAGTCTCTAGCCCATAGACCGTAGCCGAATAACTGGACAATGTCTGACACATCCCAAAAAACACAATTTGAATGGCTAACTGACCATGGGAGTGTCCAATGACACAGCAGTTAAATCCTGATTCTGTTTGGAACAGTGGAAGTCGTCATTTCCTGCTCCACATATAACATGGAAGGTTAAAACACAGTCCCAAAAAATATTTCAGACTATCAATGGCTCTTGAACAGGACAGTGTGACATGACAGTTACACCATGGTCCTGGAAGTGAAGAACATGCCCCTGCTTGCACGTACATGATGCTGACACACACACACACACACACACACACACGTCCCGGCCCCAGGTCCACTTACTTGATACTGATGGCATACTCGTTAGACTCTCTGGTCCGGTGTCTGATCAGGAAGGTGCTGTTCTCTCTGTCCATCAGCTTTACCGTCGCCTCCTGCCTCTCCATTGGCCCTGCAAACCTGACCATGAGAAAACCATGAGATAAACATCACACAACCAACACACAACCATCAGACAACCCTCAACCAACAATCACACAATCAACACACAATCATTCGACAATCACAAACAGTCCACAAATAACCATTGGAAACCCAGTAACAATGACATTATTATTCCTAACATAAAAGAGTTGCTGTTTCACCTACCACAGCTGGGCTGAATAATCCACTGGTTTGGGTACCTGGGAGGGACAGTGAGAAACAGTTATTTCCAGCTAAATGAAATCAATGCAGACAAGTAAGAGGTCATCTGCAGTAATGAGCAATCACCTGTGAAGAACGTAGGCATTAGAAAGGGTTTATGAAGGCTTATGAAGTTTTATGAATGCTTATGAAGTTTTATGAAGGCTTATGAAAGTTTATGAATGCTTATGAAGTTTTATGAAGGCTTATGAAAGTTTATGAAGGCTTATGAAGTTTTATGAAGGCTTATGAAGTTTTGTGAAGGCTTATGAAGTTTTATGAATGCTTATGAAGTTTTATGAATGCTTATGCAGTTTTTTGAATGCTTATGAAGGTTTATGAATGCTTATGAAGTTTTATGAATGCTTATGAAGTTTTATGAATGCTTATGAAGTTTTATGAAGGCTTATGAAAGTTTATGAAGGCTTATGAAGTTTTATGAATGCTGTTACGGATACAGTTATCCTGTGTGTGTGTATCCTGTGTGTGTGTTTCTTTTCTCTCCTTCTCCCCTCACAGGTGAAAATCATCACTCCCCAATCAATCAACAATCAATCATCAATCAGAAGACACACCTCCTCCTATTTCCTACCCTATCACAGTTCCTTCCCCATGGTTTAAAAACCCCATCATTTGTTTGCTCTGGAGCAATCTCTAGCTCAATCTCTAGCTCAATCTCTCTGTAAATGCCATGTCTGTAGGTCTCTGTGTTTCACTCTCGCTTTGTGTCTTAACCTCTCTTTTGTTTAAAGCACCTCCATAGCACTTTGTCATCACCTGTGAGTATTGTTTTTGGTTATGGTGTTTGTTTGTTGCTGGTGGGAAAAGGGGGAAACCAAGACAAGTCGCCCATGGGCATACACTACCCGTAGGTGAACTTTGTTAAATACACTAGTTAGAACTGGGCGGACCACCCACTGTATTTTTGGTTAGTTAGTTAGCTGTTGTTAAAGTAGGCTAGTCTAGCTAAAGGGGTGTTTTTGAATACTTATTGTTTCTTTCCTTGGGTCCAGCTCAGCCCCTTTTCCTGCTCCCCCCATTACCGTGTGTTTATAAATAAACCTAGAGTTTGACGGTAGATTTCTGTTGTCGTGGTTATTTCGTGCACACTTTTACTTTGTCACAATAATAATTTGCATGAGTTATGTTACGGGTCTCATTACCATCCCCCCTAGACTGTCGGGCCAAAAGGGATTCGTAACATAAGTGGAGCCTCGTCCGGGATCTGTCATAACTGACACCCATGCCGCTCATGTAGCTTGTTGTAGTGGTATAGTTCAGTGTTGAGCGTCATAGCTGAAGTAGCATTAGTGTTTGCTATTTTCTTTGGCACTTGTGAAGTAGTGTAAAATGACTACTTTTGATTTGAGATCCTTTTTGGATAACCCTTCGTGGGAGGTTTTTGACAAATGTCGTAGAGTTGATTTAATGACCTTGGCTGACCATTATTCAGTATCGATTCCGCAGAGTTTAGTTAAGGCGGAGGTTAACCTGTTGCTTCTACTAGGGACGCTTGCGTCCCAACTAGAGCTCTGGAAATGCAAATGCGCTACGCTAAATGCTAATAGTATTAGTTAAAACTCAAAAGTTCATTAAAATACACATGCAGGGTATCGAATTAAAGCTACACTCGTTGTGAATCCAGGCAACAAGTCAGATTTTTAAAATGCTTTTCGGCGAAAGCATGAGAAGCTATTATCTGATAGCATGCAACACCCCAAAAGACCCACAGGGGACGTAAACAAAATAATTAGCATTTCGGCGTTACACAAACCGCACAATAATGATTTTTAACAGAATGTTCAAAAAAGTAGAGGGTCGACTTAAGAGGTTAAACAGCTAGTGTTAAATGTATTGTTGGAAGAGCAGGTGCTTGTGTTACCGCTGCCTGAGTCTACTACCCCTGTAGCGGATGTTGCTGCTCCTGTAAGCCCATTGGTGTCTGATAATGAGGGAGAGGCTAAAACACCAGCCACATTGTCCCGTTTTGATCCACTCTCCCCACTGTCAAACGGTGATGCCAGGAGGGATGTCTGTTTAGCACAGTTCCAACTGGAGGTGGAAGAGAGCCCAAATTAGGCAAGAGACTCTCCAGTTAGAGATATGCAAAATAGAGGCAGAAAAAGAACGAGAACAACGGCATTTGGAGATGTGTAAAATTGAGGCAGACAGAGAACAAAGGCAGTTGGAGTTCAAAATGCGCCAGATGGAACTGGAGGCAGAGACAGCGAGGCTAGCCTCCGGTCCTACTGTGCCTGTTTGTGAGCCGTCCTCACCTACTGTGTCCTCAAACACGTTTGACATTAGTAGGCAGATTGCCTTAGTACCTTTGTTCAGAGAGTCAGAGGTTGACTCCTATTTTTGTGTATTTGAGCCGTAGCATTGAAATGGCCTGAAGAGGTATGGTGCCTATTACTTCAGTGTAAATTAACTGGTAAAGTCCAAGAGGTTTTGTCAGCGTTACCTCTGGAGGACAGTTTGAATTACGAAGTGGTCAAAGCTACTGTTCTTCGTGCCTATAAGCTTGTGCCTGAGGCATACCGACAGAGATTTAGGTCTCATAGAAAGTCTTCTAGTAAGACTTATGTGGAATTTGCTAGAGACAAGGGAAATCTGTTTGATAAATGGCATGCTGCTAGTAAGGTAACTGATTTCAACTCTCTCCGGGAGTTAATCTTGTTGGAAGAGTTTAAAAATTGCTTACCCGAACGCATTGTAGTTTACCTAAACGAACAGAAAGTATCCTCCCTGGCAGAAGCGTCTGTGTTGGCAGACGAGTTTGTGTTGACGCACAAGAGTGTGTTTTCGGCTCAAACTGAGAGTAGAGCCACTGAGTTTCCTACCTTTAGCCCTAGTCGGCCAGCAGTAGTATATCAAGCACGCCAGAAGAATGAGCGTCCCTGTTTCTATTGTCATAAAGTAGGACATATGATTAATGATTGCTTCCTGCTTAAACGCAAACAAGGGATGCCTCTTCGTGCCAAGCCACCAACAGGTGTTGCTCTAATTCGTACGGTTGTGAGGTCTGCAACAAAACAGGTGCCTCAGGGTAACTGTAGTTTGAAAGTCTCAGTCCCCGACCGCAGTTATGAACCATTCATTTTCGAGGGTTTGTGTCCCTAACGAATGACGAAGCGTCTCAGCGACCGGTTAAAATCCTTAGAGATACTGGTGCGGCGCAGTCGTTTATATTGTCTGATGTGTTGCCCTTATCTGACGATACATATTGTGGTTCCAGTGTGTTAGTGCAGGGTATTGAAATGGGTTTTGTCCCAGTGCCATTGCACTTTGTGAAAGTACACTCTGAGTTAATCAGTGGAATATTCAGAGTGGGGGTACGCCCTATGTTGCCATTGAAAGGTGTGACCTTTATAATGGGTAACGATATTGCCGGAGGAAAGGTAGTACCCGTATTGGAAGTATTGGATAAAAGTGACCACTCTCTCTCTAATGAGCTGGCACAGAGTTATCCACATGTGTTCCCCGCTTGTGCTGTCACTCGTGCTCAGGCACGACAAGAGGGTGACGTGATAGATTTGTCGAACACTGTTCTGTTCAAAGAGGTTGATCAAGAAGATGGATTGTGTGATACCTCTGAGAAGCTGATCACCTCTGACAAACAGCCCAGGAAAGAATCAAAGAACGTTGAACTTATTGCTGATGCAATACAGTTACCAGTCACTCGTGAGCAGCTGATTGCTAACCAAAGGTTGACAACAAGCTTGCTAAATGTTTTTCTAGTGTTGTCTCATTGGAAGATGTGAAGAAGAAGAACGTGGCTTACTTCATTGATGGTAATCTCCTCATGCGTAAATGGAAATCCCATGTTGACGCGGATGGAGATTTGAATGCTGTTTACCAAATAGTGATTCCTACAGCCTTTCGACAAAATGTGTTATCCCTTGCTCATGATCACCAGTGGTCTGGTCATTTAGGAATCACAAAAACTTATGATCGGATCCTTCGACATTTCTTTTGGCCGGGTTTAAAACAAGATGTGGCTCAGTTCTGTCGGACATGCCACACCTGTCAGATAACAGGAAAACCAAATCAGGTTATTCCTCCCGCTCCTCTTTGTCCCATACCTGTCATAGGTGAACCATTCGAGCATGTGGTAGTTGATTGTGTCGGACCGTTACCGAAGACAAAATCGGGTAACCAGTTTTTGTTAACGATAATGTGTATGGCTACAAGATACCCCGAGGCCATTCCTCTGAGAAGGATTACAGCCCCGGTAGTGAGTAAAGCCTTAATAAAATTCTTCACGACATTCGGGTTACCTAGGGTGGTACAAAGCGATCAAGGTACCAATTTCCTATCCAAGCTCTTCAGGCAGGTGTTAAAATCCTTGTCAATTGCGCACCGTGTGTCAAGCGCCTATCACCCAGAGTCTCAGGGTGCACTTGAAAGATGGCATCAGACACTGAAGTCTATGCTACGTAAATATTGTTTGGAATCTGAGAAAGATTGGGATGAGGGAGTTCCTCTAGTTTTGTTTGCTGCTCGTGAAACTGTGCAGGAGTCCCTAGGTTTCAGCCCGGCTGAACTGGTGTTTGGTCACACAGTGAGAGGACCAATGAAAGTCCTTAAAGAACAGTTCTTGTCCCAAGAGTTGTGTACCAGAGATGAGAATGTGTTGGACTACGTTAGTCGCTTTCGTGAGCACCTACACAAGCTTGTGCTCTCGCAAAGGAAGCTCTGTCTTCCTCACAGAGGAGCATGAAAAGACACTATGATAAAGAGGCTGTTTCTCGTCCACTACAGCCAGGTGACCAAGTACTGGTGTTATTACCTGTTCCAGGATCTTCACTGTCAGCTCGTTTCTCGGGTCCTTATTTAATTGAAAAGAAAATAAGTGAAACTGACTATGTGCTTCAAACTCCTGATAGACAACGCCAATCTCGTGTGTGTCACATTAACATGTTTAAAGCTTACCACACCCGACCCATCACACAGTTAGAGTTCAAAAACAGAGGAAGGTACTGCTGTCTCCTCTGCTACTACTGCTATGATAGTGGACTGTCATATTGATGATGTTGATGGCTTGGAGTTGCGCAATACTCAGCAGCAGTGTGTTAGATTGCCCAACTCAGAAATGTTGCTGTCTATCCAATCCGGTCTGGTTCATTTAACGGATGGACAGGCCAATGATATTGTGAGGCTACTACACAGTTTTCCATGTCTCTTTAATGACGTTCCTACTCGCACAAATGTGTTGGAACATGACATTAATGTTGGAAATGCTACACCTATCAAGCAACACCCATATCGTATCAACGCTTCCAAGAGGAAGATAATGAGGGATGAGGTGAGATATTTGTTGGAGAATGACCTGGCTAAGCCAAGTTCAAGCCCTTGGAGTTCTCCTTGCATTTTGGTTCCTAAACCTGATGGTACGTCCAGGTTATGTACGGATTATCGAAAGGTAAATTCTGTCACAATGCCAGATTCGTTCCCGTTACCCCGACTGGACGACTGTATCGACACTATTGGTGCTGCTAAGTATGTAACTAAGTTAGACCTCTTAAAAGGTTACTGGCAGGTTCCGTTAACTTCACGTGCTTCTGAGATTTCTGCCTTTGTGACCCCAGACAACTTCCTACAGTACTCAGTCATGGCTTTTGGGATGCGAAATGCACCAGCCACCTTCCAACGACTGGTTAACTCCGTATTAGCTGGCGTTCCTAATTGTAGTGCATACCTTGATGACCTAGTGATTTATTCATCTGAGTGGTCAGATCATGTTGACTCTCTAAGGGTAGTATGTGAACGGTTGGCAGCTGCTTCTCTAACCCTGAACTTGGCAAAGTGCGAGTTTGGGAAGGCTACTGTTACCTATCTCGGTAAAGAGGTTGGCCATGGACAGGTGCACCCTGTTGATGCCAAGGTCTTGGCTATAACTGCATTCCCTGCACCTACCACCAGACGAGAGCCACGCCGCTTTTTAGGGATGGTTGGCTACTACCGTAGCTTCTGTAAAAATTTCTCTGCGGTAGTTGCTCCATTGACCGATTTGCTTAGTCCGGCTAGATCATTTGTGTGGTCCCCTGATTGTAAGAGAGCTTTTGAATCTGCGAAAGCACTCTTATGTAGTACACCTGTACTTGCTGCTCCAGATTTTGAACAACCGTTCAAACTTGAGGTAGATGCTAGTGCCAGAGGTGCTGGTGCTGTTCTACTGCAGCAGGACAAGAGTGGAGTGGATCATCCCGTTTGTTATTTTTCACGTAAATGTAATAAATGTCAAACAAACTATGCGACAATAGAACAAGAAGCTCTTGCTTTGTTGTTGGCTCTGCAATACTTTGAAGTATATATTGGTTCCAGTGCCCTACCCGTGATTGTATATACTGACTTAGTTTTTCTCCACCGAATGTACAACCAGAACCAGCGCCTTATGCGTTGGGCGCTGATTGTACAAAATTATAATTTGGAGATCCGCCACAAAAAGGGTTCTGATAATATGTTGGCAGATGCTTTATCTCGTGTGTGAAAATGATTTCTGTATGTTTTGCAAGGTTGTTGCTTTGTTGTACAGTATTTCAATGAATACTCAGTCGCAACCCCTAGGGTTGCTCTTTTAAGGGTGGGAGTGTTACGGATACAGTTATCCTGTGTGTGTGTGTATCCTGTGTGTGTGTTTCTTTTCTCTCCTTCTCCCCTCACAGGTGAAAATCATCACTCCCCAATCAATCAACAATCAATCATCAATCAGAAGACACACCTCCTCCTATTTCCTACCCTATCACAGTTCCTTCCCCATGGTTTAAAAACCCCATCATTTGTTTGTTCTATAGCAATCTCTAGAGCAATCTCTAGCTCAATCTCTCTGTAAATGCCATGTCTGTAGGTCTCTGTGTTTCACTCTCGCTTTGTGTCTTAACCTCTCTTTTGTTTAAAGCACCTCCATAGCACTTTGTCATCACCTGTGAGTATTGTTTTTGGTTATGGTGTTTGTTTGTTGCTGGTGGGAAAAGGGGGAAACCAAGACAAGTCGCCCATGGGCATACACTACCCGTAGGTGAACTTTGTTAAATACACTAGTTAGAACTGGGCGGACCACCCACTGTATTTTTGGTTAGTTAGTTAGCTGTTGTTAAAGTAGGCTAGTCTAGCTTAGGGGTGTTTTTGAATACTTATTGTTTCTTTCCTTGGGTCCAGCTCAGCCCCTTTTCCTGCTCCCCCCATTACCGTGTGTTTATAAATAAACCTAGAGTTTGACGGTAGATTTCTGTTGTCGTGGTTATTTCGTGCACACTTTTACTTTGTCACAATAATAATTTGCATGAGTTATGTTACGGGTCTCATTACCATCCCCCCTAGACTGTCAGGCCAAAAGGGATTCGTAACAAATGCTTATGAAGGTTTATGAAGTTTATGAAGGCTTATGAAGTTTTATGAAGGCTTATGAAGGCTTATGAAGTTTTATGAAGTTTTATGGAGGCTTATGAAGGTTTATGAAGGCTTATGAAGTTTTATGAAGGCTTATGAAGTTTATGAAGGTTTATGAAGGCTTATGAAGTTTATGAAGGCTTATGAAGTTTATGAAGGCTTATGAAGTTTTATGAATGCTTATGAAGTTTTATGAATGCTTCATTAAGCCTTTAAATGAGTTGTTAAATTAGCATCTATACTTACACATGGGCATGGCCTAACGGCATCGCTGGGAAAGGAACCAATCTCTCTCGTCGCCAAGATCTTGCCCTGCAACGGCACATGGCTGTTAGTTAATCACATTACACATTAGTCTGGGAGCAACATCCATCCCCTCCTTCTCCCCCATCGCTTCTATAAACCATCCCTTCTCTCATCCTCCTCCCCCATCCCTTCTCTCCTCCCCCATCACTTCTGTAAACCATCCCTTCTCTCCTCCCCCATCGCTTCTATAAACCACCCCTTCTCTCCTCCCCCATCGCTTCTATAAACCATCCCTTCCCTCCTCCTTCTCCCCCATCGCTTCTATAAACCATCCCTTCTCTCATCCTCCTCCCCCATCCATTCTCTCCTCCCCCATCACTTCTATAAACCATCCCTTCTCTCCCCCCCATCACTTCTATAAACCATCCCTTCTCTCCTCCCCATCGCTTCTATAAACCATCCCTTCTCTCCTCCCCCATCGCTTCTATAAACCATCCCTTCTCTCCTCCTTCTCCCCATCTCTTCTATAAACCATCCTTTCTCTCCTCCCCCATCGCTTCTATAAACCATCCCTTCTCTCCTCCCCCATCTCTTCTATAAACCATCCCTTCTCTCCTCCTTCTCCCCCATCGCTTCTATAAACCATCCCTTCTCTCCTCCCCCATCGCTTCTATAAACCATCCCTTCCCTCCTCCTTCTCCCCCATCGCTCCTCCTCCTCCCCCATCACTTCTATAAACCATCCCTTCCCTCCTCCTTCTCCCCCATCACTTCTATAAACCATCCCTTCCCTCTTCCTTCTCCCCCATCGCTCCTCCTCCTCCCCCATCACTTCTATAAACCATCCCTTCCCTCCTCCTCCTCCCCCATCGCTTCTATAAACCATCCCTTCCCTCCTCCTTCTCCCCCATCTCTTCTATAAACCATCCCTTCGCTCCTCCTCCTCCCCCATCGCTCCTCCTCCTCCCCCATCACTTCTATAAACCATCCCTTCCCTCCTCCTTCTCCCCCATCGCTTCTATAAACCATCCCTTCTCTCCTCCTTCTCCCCATCGCTCCTCCTCCTCCCCCATCACTTCTATAAACCATCCCTTCCCTCCTCCTCCTCCATCACTTCTATAAACCATCCCTTCCCTCCTCCTTCTCCCCCATCGCTTCTATAAACCATCCCTTCTCTCCTCCTTCTCCCCATCGCTCCTCCTCCTCCCCCATCACTTCTATAAACCATCCCTTCTCTCCTCCCCCATCACTTCTATAAACCATCCCTTCCCTCCTCCTTCTTCCCCATCGCTCCTCCTCCTCCCCCATCACTTCTATAAACCATCCCTTCCCTCCTCCTCCTCCCCCATCGCTTCTATAAACCATCCCTTCCCTCCTCCCCCATCGCTTCTATAAACCATCCCTTCGAACACAGTTTGAGACGGTTAGGGACCGTCTCTAAAGGGTGGAGGTGCAATCTTTATCAGCATCATAAAACCTTATACTGCAGTTAGGGACCGTCTCTAAAAGGTGGCGGAGCAATCTTTATCAGCATCATAAAACCTTATACTGCAGTTAGGGACAGTCTCTAAAAGGTGGCGGAGCAATCTTTATCAGCATTATAAAACCTTATACTGCAGTTAGGGACAGTCTCTAAAAGGTGGCGGAGCAATCTTTATCACCATGATAAAACCTTATACTGCAGTTAGGGACCGTCTCTAAAAGGTGGCGGAGCAATCTTTATCAACATCATAAAACCTTATACTGCAGTTAGGGACCGTCTCTAAAAGGTGGCGGAGCAATCTTTATCAGCATCATAAAACCTTATACTGCAGTTAGGGACAGTCTCTAAAAGGTGGCGGAGCAATCTTTATCAGCATCATAAAACCTTATACTGCAGTTAGGGACAGTCTCTAAAAGGTGGCGGAGAAATCTTTATTACAGTATGAAGTGTGTCTCCGCCCCTTTATTACAGTATGAAGTGCGTCTCCGCCCCTTTATTGCAGTATGAACTGTGTCTCCGCCCCTTTATTACAGTATGAAATGTGTCTCCGCCCCTTTATTACAGTATGAACTGTGTCTCCGCCCCTTTATTACAGTATGAAGTGTGTCTCCGCCCCTTTATTACAGTATGAAGTGTGTCTCCGCCCCTTTATTACAGTATGAACTGTGTCTCCGCCCCTTTATTACAGTATGAACTGTGTCTCCGCCCCTTTATTACAGTATGAAGTGTGTCTCCGCCCCTTTATTACAGTATGAAGTGTGTCTCCGCCCCTTTATTACAGTATGAAGTGTCTCCGCCCCTTTATTACAGTATGAAGTGTCTCCGCCCCTTTATTACAGTATGAAGTGTGTCTCCGCCCCTTTATTGCAGTATGAAGTGTGTCTCCGCCCCTTTATTACAGTATGAAGTGTGTCTCCTCCCCTTTATTACAATATGAAGTGTGTCTCCGCCCCTTTATTACAGTATGAAGTGTGTCTCCCCTTTATTACAGTATGAAGTGTGTTTCCGCCCCTTTATTACAGTATGAAGTGTGTCTCCGCCCATTTATTACAGTATGAAGTGTGTCTCCGCCCCTTTATTACAGTATGAACTGTGTCTCCGCCCCTTTATTACAGTATGAAGTGTGTCTCCGCCCCTTTATTACAGTATGAAGTGTTTCTCATCCCCTTTATTACAGTATGAAGTGTGTCTCCGCCCCTTTATTACAGTATGAAGTGTGTCTCCGCCCCTTTATTACAGTATGAACTGTGTCTCCGCCCCTTTATTACAGTATGAAGTGTGTCTCCCCTTTATTACAGTATGAAGTGTGTCTCCGCCCCTTTATTACAGTATGAAGTGTGTCTCCGCCCATTTATTACAGTATGAAGTGTGTCTCCGCCCCTTTATTACAGTATGAACTGTGTCTCCGCCCCTTTATTACAGTATGAAGTGTGTCTCCGCCCCTTTATTACAGTATGAAGTGTTTCTCATCCCCTTTATTACAGTATGAAGTATGTCTCCGCCCCTTTATTACAGTATGAAGTGTGTCTCTCCGCCCCTTTATTACAGTATGAAGTGTGTCTCCACCCCTTTATTACAGTATGAACTGTGTCTCCGCCCCTTTATTACAGTATGAACTGTGTCTCCGCCCCTTTATTACAGTATGAAGTGTGTCTCCGCCCCTTTATTACAGTATGAACTGTGTCTCCGCCCCTTTATTACAGTATGAAGTGTGTCTCCGCCCCTTTATTACAATATGAAGTGTGTCTCCGCCCCTTTATTACAGTATGAAGTGTGTCTCCGCCCCTTTATTACAGTATGAAGTGTGTCTCTGCCCCTTTATTACAGTATGAAGTGTGTCTCCGCCCCTTTATTACAATATGAAGTGTGTCTCCGCCCCTTTATTACAGTATGAAGTGTGTCTCCGCCCCTTTATTACAGTATGAAGTGTGTCTCCGCCCCTTTATTACAGTATGAAGTGTGTCTCCGCCCCTTTATTACAGTATGAAGTGTGTTACAGCCCCGTGCAACTCCTCTTCAAAACATACATTAGATTGAAAAGTGAATCTGAAGCCCATCTCGATTATTCATTCAGCTTAATAACATTTCATCTGAAAGCTGCGGAGAGCCCCTCTCTATTTGTTACGCCCTCGTAAGCGTATGATAAAGATTAAACTTATTACCCTGGTGCAGTAAACAGGAGCCAGCCTGAAGGATCAAATTAAATTACATTGATTGATTACATTGTCCTGGTTGGCACAGGGAGGGGGGGGAGAGAGAGAGAGAGAGAGAGAGAGAGAGAGAGAGAGAGAGAGAGAGAGAGAGAGAGAGAGAGAGAGAGAGAGAAGAGAGAGAGAGAGAGAGAGAGAGAGAGAGAGAGAGAAAGAGAGAGAGAGAGAGAGAAAGAGAGAGAGAGAGAAAGAGAGAGAGAGAGAGAGAGAGAGAGAGAGAGAGAGAGACTAGTGATATAATTGCCTTCAGGATAGAACAGAGGATATGAAATCTCAATGTTCTGTAATCCTATCCTTTAGAACCCTTGGGGGAACCCGTTGGAAGATTAAGTATCCTTATTAGAACGTCGTTATGGATACTGAAGGGAGGGATAAAATAAGCACATTTGCAAATGTGCATTATCATTCACCAAATTCGGAGTAGGCTACCCCCCTCCCAGGGGACATGGCCTATACAGAGTTCATGGTAACCACGGTGACCGCGCCAAACTTTCACACTTTTCAACTCGACTCTTCGTCCAGTAGGATTATTAATGGTCTCCTGGCAACCATTTCATAGCCACGTTGTGTATCAGTTAGTGAGAGATCAGTGAGAGATTATCCCGCACTTTTGTATACTTTTTTTTAAGCCAGTAGTTCTGAAAGTAGAACTCACGAGACAAAAGTGGTCCCTGAAAATGGTGTACTTCGTCACATACGTACACCACGTCAGGTGATCAATTCAATGCAAGGGCCTTTATTGGCATGGGAAACACATGTTAACATTGACAAAGCAAATGAGGTAGATAATATACAAAAGTGAAATAAACTTAAATTGATTAATCAAACAAAAAAAGAGAGAGAAACTAAAATGAATCAGACACAAGGACTCTGGAGAGAAGGACTCTGGAGAGAAGGACTCTGGAGAGAAGGACTCTGGAGAGAAGGACTCTGGAGAGAAGACTCTGGAGAGAAGGACTCTGGAGAGAAGGACTCTGGAGAGAAGGACTCTGCAGAGAAGGACTCTGCAGAGAAGGACTCTGGAGAGAAGGACTCTGGAGAGAAGGACTCTGGAGAGAAGAACTCTGGAGAGAAGGACTCTGGAGAGAAGGACTCTGGAGAGAAGGACTCTGGAGAGAAGGACTCTGGAGAGCTGGAGAGAAGGACTCTGCAGAGAAGGACTCTGGAGAGAAGGACTCTGGAGAGAAGGACTCTGGAGAGAAGGACTCTGGAGAGAAGGACTCTGCAGAGAAGGACTCTGGAGAGAAGGACTCTGGAGAGAAGGACTCTGGAGAGAAGGACTCTGGAGAGAAGGACTCTGCAGAGAAGGACTCTGGAGAGAAGGACTCTGGAGAGAAGGACTCTGGAGAGAAGGACTCTGGAGAGAAGGACTCTGGAGAGAAGGACTCTGTCTGGAGAGAAGGACTCTGGAGAGAAGGACTCTGCAGAGAAGGACTCTGGAGAGAAGGACTCTGGAGAGAAGGACTCTGGAGAGAAGGACTCTGCAGAGAAGGACTCTGGAGAGAAGGACTCTGGAGAGAAGGACTCTGCAGAGAAGGACTCTGGAGAGAAGGACTCTGGAGAGAAGGACTCTGCAGAGAAGGACTCTGGAGAGAAGGATTCTGGAGAGAAGGACTCTGCAGAGAAGGACTCTGGAGAGAAGGACTCTGGAGAGAAGGACTCTGGAGAGAAGGATGGAACTGTAACACATTCTCTCACACAGGCACATCAGTGACCGTCTAATGTGACTATATTATAGCCATACTGTCACCATTGATCTCTCTCTCCCTCGCTCTGCTGTGTGTGCATCTTGCTAGCCGTCACTCATTTGGCGAGGGGGCTGGAAAGTCATTGGCAGAAACTCAAATTGCTAGGAGGTGGCCCACGTGGAGGAAATGGCCCCGCAGAGCATACAGAAAACAGTCGCTTTCAAACTAGTGATTACGTTGCTAATTGAGGTCTAAATAAAAAAAGTAATTCTGTATAAATTAAACATTGACATGTCCTGCCCAAAGCGGGAGGTTTAAAAAATACAAGTCGCCAAAAATACTCTATTTATTTTTTATAAAACTAACAAATGGTGACAGTATGGCTCTAATATAGTCACATTAGACAGTCACTAATGTGCCTGTGTGTGAGAATGTGTTCCATCCTTCTCTCCAGAGTCCTTCTCTGCAGAGTCCTTCTCTGCAGAGTCCTTGTGTCTGATTCAGTTTAGTTTCTCTCTCTCTCTCTGTGTGTAGCACTTGATTAATCAATTTAAGCCACTAATTGGCTAGATCAACTTCTCTGCTCTCACAGATCTAATCAGAAGAGGCAAGGAAGACAACAGATAGCATTCACACCACCACACACAACCACACACCACATTCCTCATGCACAGCAGGAGTTTCATCACTCCAGGCTGAAGAAATCAATTGACAGAGCTGTGCGTGTCTGGGTTACCAACTACCGCCCACTATCTCCTCTTAATGCTGACCTCTATGTAACGGTTCTGTGATGATTCACCTGGAATGAACTGGAAGAGCATGACGGCTGAATGTGTGGGTTAAATCCCAGCAGTTAAAGAGGAGCGAGGTCTCTCTCTCACACGCACGCACGCATGCACACACACACACACACACACACACACACACACACACACACACACACACACACACACACACACACATCTTCCGTCTGACTGAGTCGTCACCCACCTGCCACCAGGAGCTGTGTAGGTCGGCACAGATGAGCTCGATGATGTCCCCAGCATGGATGGTCAACGGGGGGGCATTCTGGGGAGAGGGGATGCCACAGTAGTCTCTGATCACCAGCATCCTAGGGAGACCTGGAGACAGAGGAGAGGAGAAGACACATGCTGAGACAGGGCTATGGTAGACTCAACAGCCTTGGTTTCTCAAATGATTGCCTCGCCTGGTTCACCAACTACTTCTCAGACAGAGTTCAACGTGTCAAATCGGAGGGCCTGTTGTCCGGACCTCTGACAGTATCTATGGGGGTACCACAGGGTTCAATTCTCGGGCCGACTCTTTTCTCTGTATATATCAATGATGTCGCTCTTGCTGCTGGTGATTCTCTGATCCACCTCTACGTAGACCACACCATTCTGTATACATCTGGCCCCTCTTTGGACACTGTGTTGACAAACCTCCAAACGAGCTTCAATACCATACAACTCTCCTTCCGTGGCCTCCAACTGCTCTTAAATACAAGTAAAACTAAATGCATGCTCTTCAACCGTTCGTTGCCTGCACCTGCCCGCCCGTCTAGCATCACTACTCTGGACGGTTCCGACTTAGAATATGTGGACAACTAAAAATACCTAGGTGTCTGGTTAGAATGTAAACTCTCCTTCCAGACTCACATTAAGCATCTCCAATCCAAAATTGAATCGGCTTCCTATTTCGTAACAAAGCATCCTTCACTCACACCGCCAAACATACCCTCGTAAAACTGACTATCCTACCGATGCTCGATTTCGGCGATGTCATCTACAAAATAGTTTCCATTAGTCTACTCAGCAAACTGGATGCAGTCTATCACAGTGCCATCCGTTTTGTTACCAAATCACCTTATACCACCCACCACTGCGACTGTATGCTCTAGTTGGCTGGCCCTCGCTACATATTTGTCTCCAGACCCACTGGCTCCAGGTCATCTATAAGTCTATGCTAGGTAAAGTTCCGCCATATCTCAGCTCAATGGACACGATAACAACACCCACCGGTAGCACACGCTCCAGCAGGTATATCTCACTGGTCATTCCCAAAGCCAACACCTCTTTTGGCCTCCTGTCCTTCCACTTCTCTGTTGCCAATGACTGGAATGAATTGCAAAAATCACTGAAGTTGGAGACTTATATCTCCCTCACTAACTTTAAACATCAGCTATCTGAGCAGCTAACCGATCGCTGCAGCTGTACATAGCCTATCTGGAAATAGCCCATCCAATCTACCTACCTCATCCCCATATTGTTATTTACTTTTCTGCTCTTTTGCACACCAGTATTTCTACTTGCACATCATCATCTGCACATCACTCCAGTGTTAATTTAGTAACTAATTTTGAGTAACTCTGTGTTGTTGTTTGTGTCGCACTGCTTTGCTTTATCTTGGCCAGGTCGCAGTTGTAAATGAGAACTTGTTCTCAACTAGCTTACCTGGTTAAATAATAGAGAAATAAAAATACAATTAAATAAATAGAGCTGGGGACAGACAGAGGAAAGGACATATGACTTCTAGATGGCCAGAGTCGCTCCCCTCCTCAACACCTCTGATGTGTTTTCCTTCCAAAACACTTGGGTGTGCTATCTCTGACCAACTGTCTCGTTATCGCTCTTAGAACCATCTTCTGGACACTAACCAGTCAGGCTCCAAGACGGGTCACTCAAAGGAAACTGCTGTCCTCTGTGTAACAGAGGCTCTCTGCACTGCCAAAGCTGACTTTCTCTCCTCTGTGTCACAGAGGCTCTCTTCACTGCCAAAGCGGACTCTCTCCTCTGTTCTCATCCTCCACTCATCTATCCTCTGCCTTCAACAAGGTGAACCATCAGATCCTCCACTCCACCCTCTCAGGGCTGGGCGTCTAGGGCTGGGCGTCTCAGGCTCTGTCAGATCCTCCTCTCCACCCTCTCAGGGCTGGGTGTCTCAGGTTCTGCCTCCTCTCCACCCTCTCAGGGCTGGGCATCTCAGGCTCTGTCAGATCCTCCTCTCCACCTTCTCAGGGCTGGGCGTCTAAGGCTCTGTCAGATCCTCCCCTCCACCCTCTCAGGGCTGGAGTCTCAGGCTCTGTCAGATCCTCCCCTCCACCCTCTCAGGGC
This sequence comes from Oncorhynchus nerka, assembly GCF_034236695.1. Taxonomy (NCBI): domain Eukaryota; kingdom Metazoa; phylum Chordata; class Actinopteri; order Salmoniformes; family Salmonidae; genus Oncorhynchus; species Oncorhynchus nerka. Next base: position 46,708,589 of record NC_088424.1, on the reverse strand, counting down.
TGGGCGTCTAAGGCTCTGTCAGATCCTCCCCTCCACCCTCTCAGGGCTGGAGTCTCAGGCTCTGTCAGATCCTCCCCTCCACCCTCTCAGGGCTGGGCGTCTAAGGCTCTGTCAGATCCTCCACTCCACCCTCTCAGGGCTGGGTGTCTCAGGCTCTGTCAGATCCTCCTCTCCACCCTCTCAGGTCTGGGTGTCTCAGGCTCTGTCAGATCCTCCTCTCCACCCTCTCAGGGCTGGGCGTCTCAGGCTCTGTCAGATCCTCCCCTCCACCCTCTCAGGTCTGGGCATCTCAGGCTCTGCCTCCCCTCCACCCTCTCAGGGCTGGGCGTCTCAGGCTCTGAACACTCCTGGATTGCATCCTACCTGGCAGGGCGCTCCTACCAGATGGTGTGGAGAGGAGCTGTGTATCTCAGCTTGGATGGATGTCGGCCCACCACCTCAACCTCAGCCTCGGCAAGATAGAACTGCTCTTCCTCCCGGGCAAGGCCTGCCCCGCTCAAAGACCTCTCCATCACGGTCTCCATGGTGCAAAGAACATTGCCGTGACCATGGAACACATCCTGTCGTTCTCAAACATCAACAACATCAAAAACAGTGACTCACTCCTGCAGGTTCGTGCTCCACAACATCTGTAGATTACAACCTTTCCTAAAACAGGAAAAGGTGCAGGTTCTAATCCAGGCACTTGTCATCTCCCATTTGGAACTGGATCTACTGCAACTCTCTGCAACCCTCTGTTGGCTGGGCTCTGTGCTTCTGCCATCAAACCCCTTCAACTCTCTGTTGGCTGGGCTCTGCGCTTCTGCCATCAAACCCCTTCAACTCTCTGTTGGCTGGGCTCTGCGCTTCTGCCATCAAACCCCTTCAACTCTCTGTTGGCTGGGCTCTGCGCTTCTGCCATCAAACCCCTTCAACTCTCTGTTGGCTGGGCTCTGCGCTTCTGCCATCAAACCCCTTCAACTCTCTGTTGGCTGGGCTCTGCGTTTCTGCCATCAAACCCCTTCAACTCTCTGTTGGCTGGGCTCTGCGCTTCTGCCATCAAACCCCTTCAACTCTCTGTTGGCTGGGCTCTACGCTTCTGCCATCAAACCCCTTCAACTCTCTGTTGGCTGGGCTCTACGCTTCTGCCATCAAACCCCTTCAACTCTCTGTTGGCTGGGCTCTCTGTGCTTCTGCCATCAAACCCCTTCAACTCTCTGTTGGTTGGGGTCTGTGCTTCTGCCATCAAACCCCTTCAACTCTCTGTTGGCTGGGCTCCCTGCTTCTGCCATCAAACCCCTTCAACCCTCTGTTGGTTGGGCTCTGCGCTTCTGCCATCAAACCCCTTCAACTCTCTGTTGGTTGGGCTCACTGCTTCTGCCACCAAACCCCTTCAACTCTCTGTTGGCTGGGCTCTGTGCTTCTGCCATCAAACCCCTTCAACTCTCTGTTGGCTGAGCTCAACGCTTCTGCCATCAAACCCCTTCAACTCTCTGTTGGCTGGGCTCTGTGCTTCTGCCATCAAACCCCTTCAACTCTCTGTTGGCTGGGCTCCCTGCTTCTGCCATCAAACCCCTTCAACTCTCTGTTGGCTGGGCTCTGAGCTTCTGCCATCAAACCCCTTCAACTAATCCAGAACGCTGCATCCTGCCTGGTGTTCAACCTTCCCAAGTTCTCTCATGTCACCCCGCTCCTCAGCACACTACACTGGTTTCTAGTCGAAGCTCGCATCCACATCAAGACCTTGGTTCTTACCTATGGAGCAGCAAGAGGAACTGCCCCTCTCTACCTTCAGGCTATGATCAAACCCTACACGACCTCAGCTAGACTAAAGACACCTGCCAGACAGACAAGGCCTCCTACTCTCCCCCAGTCTACTCCCAAAGCACTTAAACACATTTACCTTCCAGCCATAGTCCTCTTTAGCGTGGTCCCAGATCTGTTTCTGCTGTCTTAACCACCTCCTATGGTCATTTTTGTGACAATGCCTATTTTAGTGAGCTAGACAAGGGCATAAACAGATCTGGGACCAGGCTAACAGTCTTCACTCCTATTAAAACCAGTGATGCTGTCCTCAGATGACTGAACTATCGTGGCAACAGGCCACGCATGTGCTGTTTAATAAGAACAATATAAAAGCCAATAAGCATAACAGTCTGCCTTTTCTGCCTACCTGTCTTTCTCATGAAGAGATTAAGTTACGAATATTACTTTCCTCTCTAAGCGACTCAGGCAGGCAAAGCTCTATTGCTGAGCTCAGAGTAGAGGAGCACAGGCAAGGGCACAGAGAGAGGCTGAAGAGTTTAACAGAGGTAAGGGCACAGAGAGAGGCTGGACAGTTTAGACGTGGGCGTTCTCCTATCCCTGCCCAGGCTTTTCTTATTGAATCCACCCACTCCAATGCATCTGTCTCCACTACACGCTGTCCTTCCTCCCTGGCTCCCACCGTAGACTGGAGGTAAAGGCCTTCCTCCCTGGCTCCCACCATAGACTAGAGGTAAAGGTCTTCCTCCCTGGCTCCCACTGTAGACTAGAGGTAAAGGCCTTCCTCCCTGGCTCCCACCGTAGACTAGATGTAAAGGCCTTCCTCCCTGGCTCCCACCGTAGACTAGAGGTAAAGGCCTTCCTCCCTGGCTCCCACCGTAGACTGGAGGTAAAGGCCTTCCTCCCTGGCTCCCACCGTAGACTAGAGATAAAGGCCTTCCTCCCTGGCTCCCACCGTAGACTAGAGGTAAAGGCCTTCCTCCCTGGCTCCCACCGTAGACTGGAGGTAAAGGCCTTCCTCCCTGGCTCCCACCGTAGACTAGAGGTAAAGGCCTTCCTCCCTGGCTCCCACCGTAGACTAGAGGTAAAGGCCTTCCTCCCTGGCTCCCACCGTAGACTAGAGGTAAAGGCCTTCCTCTCTGGCTCCCACCATAGACTGGAGGTAAAGGCCAATCTATTAGCACTGGATTCTTAGAGAGTGGATTGAATTGTGTTCCATCAGTGTGAATGTTGAGATTATTTACTATGTGATCAAGTGTTCTTCATCATCGTCATCTGGTGAACCCTTCTCCTGAAGAGCTACATGGTGAACCCTTCTCCCGAAGAGGTACATGGTGAACCCTTCTCCTGAAGAGCTACTTGGTGAACCCTTCTTCTGAAGAGCTACTTGGTGAACCCTTCTCCTGAAGAGCTACTTGGTGAACCCTTCTCCTGAAGAGCTACTTGGTGAACCCTTCTCCTGAAGAGCTACTTGGTGAACCCTTCTCTTGAAGAGCTACTTGGTGAACCCTTCTCTTGAAGAGCTACTTGGTGAACCCTTCTCCTGAAGAGCTACTTGGTGAACCCTTCTCCTGAAGAGCTACATGGCGAACCCTTCTCCTGAAGAGCTACATGGCGAACCCTTCTCCTGAAGAGCTACATGGTGAACCCTTCTCCTGAAGAGCTACATAGTGAACCCTTCTCCTGAAGAGCTACATGGCGAACCCTTCTCCTGAAGAGCTACATGGCGAACCCTTCTCCTGTAGAGCTACTTGGTGAACCCTTCTCCTGAAGAGCTACATGGTGAACCCTTCTCCTGAGGAGTTGCTTGGTGAACCCTTCTCCTGAGGAGTTGCTTGGTGAACACTTCTCCTGAAGAGCTACATGGTGAACCCTTCTCCTGAAGAGCTACATGGTGAACCCTTCTCCTGAAGAGCTACATGGTGAACCCTTCTCCTGAAGAGCTACATGGTGAACCCTTCTCCTGAAGAGCTACATGAAGAGCTACATGGTGAACCCTTCTCCTGAAGAGCTACATGGCGAACCCTTCTCCTGAAGAGCTACATGGCGAACCCTTCTCCTGAAGAGCTACATGGTGAACCCTTCTCCTGAAGAGGTACATGGTGAACCCTTCTCCTGAAGAGCTACATGGCGAACCCTTCTCCTGAAGAGAAACATGGTGAACCCTTCTCCTGAAGAGCTACATGGCGAACCCTTCTCCTGAAGAGCTACATGGCGAACCCTTCTCCTGAAGAGCTACTTGGTGAACCCTTCTCCTGAAGAGCTACTTGGCGAACCCTTTTCCTGAAGAGCTACTTGGCGAACCCTTCCCTGGCGAACCATTCTCCTGAAGAGAGCGAACCCTTTTCCTGAAGAGCTACTTGGCGAACCCTTCTCCTGAAGAGGTACATGGCGAACCATTCTCCTGAAGAGCTACATGGCGAACCCTTCTCCTGAAGAGCTACTTGGCGAACCCTTTTCCTGAAGAGCTACTTGGCGAACCCTTCTCCTGAAGAGCTACATGGTGAACCCTTCTCCTGAAGAGCAACTTGGTGAACCCTTCTCCTGAAGAGCTACATGGTGAACCCTTCTCCTGAAGAGCAACTTGGTGAACCCTTCTCCTGAAGAGCTACATGGCGAACCCTTCTCCTGAGGAGTTGCTTGGTGAACACATCTGCTGAAGAGCTACTTGGCGAACCCTTCTCCTGAAGAGCTACATGGTGAACCCTTCTCCTGAGGAGTTGCTTGGTGAACACTTCTCCTGAAGAGCTACTTGGCGAACCCTTCTCCTGAAGAGCTACATGGCGAACCCTTCTCCTGAAGAGCTACTTGGCGAACCCTTCTCCAGAAGAGCTACTTGGCGAACCCTTCTCCAGAAGACCTACTTGGCGAACCCTTCTCCAGAAGAGCTACTTGGCGAACCCTCCTCCCGAGGAGTTGGTTGGTGAACTAACTTTGACGTTTTCAGCTTTTAGACTTCTAACTTGAAGTTGTTAGATGGTTATTAGGCCACTTTCACAGCACCGGTCTTCACATGAGGTCTCTGTTAAGACTGTAGGAAGTGACACGGTCGAACCGTACTGACCTGGGTCTGGTTGTTTCCGCACCGTCGGAGCCCTCTGTGGAGAGAGAGAAGGAATGTCATTCACACACATCACACACAGGCGCACGCAGACACACGCACGAACATGCACACACGCATGAATGCACATGCAGAAACACACACACACACACCGAGAGAAACAAACACTCAAGAGAAACACACACACAGATAAACACATGGACACAGAGAAACAAAACACAGAGAGAAACACACACACACACACACACAGTGCGATATCAACTTGACCTGCACTACAGTACGAGTCAGAGAAGTTCATTCATCTGGGAATTTTCTTTCTGTTTTTCTTACAGCTGTAAGACGTGGTACCTACCAGATACACATATGAAAAGGGTGTGCTGTTCATTACAGTCCCTCCTACACACATATCTTACCCTTGTGTTACACTTGTGTGATTGTTAAGAGTGTGAGAAATCTAGTCTCACCTTGAGTCAGGTTCAGCAGGTCAGGAGACAAAATGACACGTTCAATGAATGGAATGGAATGGCTAATGTCATGTATTTAGGTCATCGAAAATCACATGCATCCATCTATCCATTTATCATGTGTCTGTGTGTGTGTGTCTGTTCATGCATGTGTCTGTGTGTGTGTGTCTGTTCATGTGTGTGTCTGTGTGTGTGTGTCTGTTCATGCATGTGTCTGTTCATGTGTGTCTGATTGTGTGTGTATGTGTGTGTGTGTCTGTTCATGTATGTGTCTGTTCATGTATGTGTCTGATTGTGTGTGTCTGTCTGTGTCTGTTTGTGTGTGTGTCTGTTTGTGTGTGTCTGTGTGTGTCTGTTTGTGTGTGTGTCTGTTTGTGTGTGTGTCTGTGTGTGTGTGTTTGTGTGTGTGTCTGTATGTGTGTGTTTGTGTGTGTGTCTGTGTGTGTGTCTGTGTGTGTCTGTTTGTGTGAATGTAACAGTTCTCGGGCAATTGGAAATGTATTGCCGTGGTTACCCTCTCTAAGGAAGAGCAGTAGAGCAGTGCGTGTCTGTGTGTCTGTGTGTGTGTGTGTGTGTGTGTGTGTGTGTTTGTGTGTGTGTGTAGAGCAGTAGAGCAGTGCGTGTCTGTGTGTGTGTGTGTGTGTGTGTGTGTGTGTGTGTGTGTGTGTGTGTGTGTGTGTGTGTGTGTGTGTGTGTGTGTGTGTGTAGAGCAGTAGAGCAGTGTGTGTGTGTGTAGAGCAGTAGAGCAGTGTGTGTCTGTGTGTCTGTGTGTGTGTGTAGAGCAGTAGAGCAGTGCGTGTGTGTATGTGTGTGTGTGTGTGTGTGTAGAGCAGTAGAGCAGTGTGTGTCTGTGTGTGTGTGTGTAGAGCAGTAGAGCAGTGTGTGTGTGTGTGTGTGTAGAGCAGTAGAGCAGTGTGTGTCTGTGTGTGTGTGTGTGTAGAGCAGTAGAGTGTATCTTACCTCAGGCCTCAGCTTGGCAGACTCTAAAAGGAGATGGACAAGGGACAGAGTGAGCAGAAAGCACTAAACAGAATAACAGGTTGTAAAGAGACATCACTGAAGCATATGATAAAAAGTCAATGGTTGTAGAAGCACATCTCCCTCTCCTACCAGTTCTTCCACAGACACCCACTCTACCCAGACATTCCTTATGAGCTCCGAGTCCACACTTAAGACAGAGATAGCCCTGGTTGAAGATACCCCTGGAGGAGGCAGGAGACATTACAGGTACAGTACCAATCTACACCACTATTATCAACACTGTTAACCACGGAGACTTCAGGAGAAATACTATTATGGGATGTTACTCTGAGATTAAGGATAAACAGGTATTAACAAAGAATAAACAGAGACACACACACACACCTGAGGAGCAGTTGACAGGAGCTACAGGTAGTGATTCTGATGAAGGTATGCATCCTGAACTGGTGGAAGTTGTTACTGGAGTTCTCTGGTCTGATGTTGGATCTGTTTAGAGAGAGAGGAGTGGGAGGAGAGAGAGAGAGGAGAGGAGAGGAGAGGAGAGGAGAGGAGAGGAGAGGAGGGAGAGAGAGAGAGGAGGAGGAGGAGAGGAGTGAGAGAGAGAGGGGAGGAGGGGGAGGAGAGGAGGGAGAGAGAGAGGGGAGAAGGCGGAGGTGAGGGGAGGAGGGAGAGAGAGAGGGAAGGAGAGGGAGGAGGGAGTGAGAGAGAGAGGGGATGAGGGGAGGAGGGAGAGAGAGAGAGGGGGAGGAGGGGAGGTGAGTGAGAGAGAGAGAAAGAGGGGAGGAGGGAGAGGAGGGAGAGAGGGGAGGGGAGGAGGGGGAGGAGAGGGAGGGGAGCAGGAGGAGGAGAGGAGGGAGAGAGAGAGGGGGAGGAGAGGAGAGAGAGGGAAGGGGGTGAGGAGTGAGAGAGGGGAGCAGGGGGAGGAGAAGAGGGAGAGAGAGGGGAGGAGGGGGAGGAGAGGAGGGAGAGAGAAGGGAGGAGGGGAGGTGAGGAGGGAGAGAGAGGGGCAGAGGGAGAGGAAATGAGTGAGTGAGAACAGATGGTGTGTGTGCAGAGTGTGTACAGTGTGTGTACAGAGTGTGTACAGTGTGTGTACAGAGTGTGTACTGAGTGTACAATGTGTGTACAGAGTGTTTACTGAGTGTACAGAGTGTGTACAGAGTGTTTACTGAGTGTACAGAGTGTGTACTGAGTGTTTACTGAGTGTACAGAGTGTGTACTGAGTGTGTACTGAGTGTGTAGAGAGTGTGTACTGAGTGTACAGTGTGTGTACAGAGTGTGTACAGAGTGTGCACAGAGTGTGTACAGAGTGTGCACAGTGTGTACAGAGTGTGTACAGTGTGTACAGAGTGTGTACAGACTGTGTACTGAGTGTGTACTGAGTGTGCACAGAGTGTGTACTGAGTGTGTACAGTGTGTACAGAGTGTGTACTGAGTGTGCACAGAGTGTGCACAGAGTGTGTACAGAGTGTGTACTGAGTGTGTACTGAGTGTGCACAGAGTGTGTACTGAGTGTGTACAGTGTGTACAGAGTGTGTACTGAGTGTGCACAGAGTGTGCACAGAGTGTGTACAGAGTGTGTACTGAGTGTGTACTGAGTGTACAGAGTGTGTACTGAGTGTGTACAGAGTGTGTACAGAGTGTGTACTGAGTGTGTACAGAGTGTGTACAGTGTGCACAGAGTGTGTACAGAGTGTGCACAGAGTGTGTACAGAGTGTGTACTGAGTGTGTACAGAGTGTGTACAGAGTGTGTACTGATTGTACAGAGTGTGTACTGATTGTACAGAGTGTGTACAGAGTGTGTACAGAGTGTGTACTGAGTGTGTACAGAGTGTGTACTGAGTTTGTACAGTGTGTACAGAGTGTGTACAGTGTGTACAGAGTGTGTACAGAGTGTGTACAGAGTGTGTACTGAGTGTGTACAGAGTGTGTACTGAGTGTGTACAGAGTGTGTACTGAGTTTGTACAGTGTGTACAGAGTGTGTACAGTGTGTACAGAGTGTGTACAGAGTGTGTACAGAGTGTGTACTGAGTGTGTACAGAGTGTGTACAGAGTGTGTACTGAGTGTGTACAGAGTGTGTACAGTGTGCACAGAGTGTGTACAGAGTGTGTACTGAGTGTGTACAGAGTGTGTACAGAGTGTGTACTGATTGTACAGAGTGTGTACAGAGTGTGTACAGAGTGTGTACTGAGTGTGTACAGAGTGTGTACTGAGTTTGTACAGTGTGTGCAGAGTGTGTACTGAGTGTGTACAGTGTGTACAGAGTGTGTACAGAGTGTGTACTGAGTGTGTACTGAGTGTATACAATAGAGCTATGGGACTACAGCAGATATCTTACAGAGGGATAGTCCTCTACATTATCATGAGACTAATATGTTGAAACCAGCTGGATTCTTGAAATCACTTTGAAGTTGGAGTGAAAGGAGCCGTAACCAAACTGTTGCTTAGTAACTCACTATGCCAGGGTGCACTTCATCTGAAGGCTGCTCTCTGCTCTGTGATTGACTCCTGGTTCTGGTGCTCATGTCTGCTGTGATGGGACAGTTTGTTGCCTAAATATCCCCCTTGGAGTGCCACATTTACACCGCTGCACAACACACACACACACACACACACACACACACACACACACACACACACACACACACACACACACACACCTACACTCTGCAGAGGTAGATGTCTAAGTGGAAAAGCATTATGGGTACTTAGCAGTAAGTGAGTTTCACTTCCCTCTCTCCAAATCAAAATCATTTCTCCTCTCCATCTCTTCAATTCTTGCTATAAAGAAACTCCAGGGCCTTGGTTTGAAACAACATTTCCTAAATCGATTTCACCAAGACAACCATTTATAAAGACGGGTCAATTGTACGATTAGAATGGACACCCATAACTGTCACCCCAAAGTACCCTATGATAGAAATAACATGTTGTAGTAGTGACAAAACGCACACAGCACCAGTCAAAAGTTTGGACACCTACTTATTCAAGGGTTTTTCTTTATTTTTTTACTATTTTCTACATTTTAGAATAACAGTGAAGACGTCAAAACTATGAAATAGCACATATGGAATCATGTTGTAACCAAAAAAAAGTGTTAAACAAATCAAAATATATTTGAGATTCTTCAAAGTAGCCACCTTTTGCCTTGATGACAGATTTAAACACCCTTGGCATTCTCTCAACCAGCTTCATGAGGTAGTCACCTGGAATGAACTTCAATTAACAGGTGTGCCTTGTTAAAAGTTAGCCAAAAAGTGCTCTGCATATGTGGGAACTCCTTCAAGACTGTTGGAAAAGCATTCCAGGTGAACTGGTTGAGAGAATGCCAAGAATGTGCAAAGCTGTCATCAAGGCAAAGGGTGGCTACTTTGAAGATTCTACAATATAAAATATATTTTGAATTGTTTCACACTTTTTTGGTTATAACATGATTCCATGTGTGCTATTTCATAGTTTTGATGTCTTCACTATTATTCTACAATGTAGAAAATAGGAATGAGTAGGTGTGTCCAAACTTGATTGGTACTGTACATTTTCTTCACAATATGAGTGAGACTTCAAATTTAAGCAAAGGTCAAAAGAACTCTTGGACTCACTTTAGTCCTTGTAGTGACCTACAAAGCCTTACTAGTGACAGAGAACTTCAAAGTCATAATTTGAAAGAGATACTTTCAAGCAGAATTGTACTCAGACTTCCAGCAGGTTATCAAAAAATATGACTGTTGTCAGAGGTGTGTGTGTGTGTGTGTGTGTGTATGTGTGTATGTGTGTGTGTGTGTATGTGTGTGTATGTGTGTATGTGTGTGTGTGTGTGTGTGTGTGTGTGTGTCTGTGTTTGTGTGTGTGTGTGTAGAGCAGTAGAGCAGTGTGTGTCTGTGTGTCTGTTTGTGTGTGTGTGTGTGTGTGTGTGTGTGTGTGTGTGTGTGTGTGTGTGTGTGTGTGTGTGTGTCTTTAATTGAAGTTGAAATGAGAGAAAACAGAATCCGCCTCGAAGTCTTGGAAACTGTACAGCTCCTTCAGAAAGTTTGGACTTTTTCCATATTTTGTTGTTGAGATGATTTTGTCACTGGACGAATACACAAAACCGGGTCAAATAGGAATTTTGTTTTTGTTATCAAATTAATTTTAAAAAAATCTAAAGCTGAAATGTCTTGAGTCAATAAGTATTCAACCCTTTTGTTATGTCGAGCCTGAAAATACAGTCAGTTCAGGAGTTAACAGCTGCTTAACGAGTCGCAATAAGTTTCACTCTTATTGCAATAATAGTGTTTAACATGATTTTTGAATGACTACTTCATCTCTGTACCCCCAACACATACAATTAATTAAGGTCCCTCAATGCAATGAACTTCCAACATAGATTCAACCACAAAGACCTCCCAAAGAACGGCACCTATTGGTAGAAACATACTAGTTTTTTAAGCAGACATTGAATATCCCTTTGTGAAGTTCCTAATTACACTTTGGCTCGTATCAATGCACCCAAAGATATAGACGTCCTTCCTAACTCAGATGCCGGAGAGGATGAAAAGCACTCAGGGATTTCACCATGAGGCCAATCGTGACTTTAAAACAGTTTAACAAAATGTAATAATGGCTGCGATAGAATAAAACTGAAGATGGATAAACAACATTGTAATTACTCCACAATACTAGCTTAATTGACAGAGAGAAAAAAAGGAAGCCTGTACAGATTTTTTTTTTCCAAAACATGCATCCTGTTTGCAACAAGGCACTAAAGTAATACTGCAAAAAATGTGGCAAAGCAATTAACTTTTTGTCCTGAATACAAAGTGCTATGTTTGGGGCAAATACAACACATTACTCAGTACCACTTTCCATATTTTCAAGCATCGTGGTAGCTGTATCATGTTAGGGGTATGCTTGTAATCGTTAAGGACACTGGAGTTTTTCAGGATAAAAAATGTACTGAATGGAGCTAAGCACAGGAAAAAGCCTTGAGGAAAACCTGTTTCAGTCTGCCTTCCACCAGACACTGGGAGATTAATTCACCTTTCAGCAGGACAATAACCTAAAATACAAGGCCAAATTGTTTATTTTACCTTTATTTAACTAGGCAAGTCAGTCAAACCCTAACCCGGAAGAAGCTGGGCCAATTGTGCACCACCCTATAGGACTCCCAATCCCAGCCGGTTGTGATACAGCCTAGAATCGAACCAGGGTCTGAAGTGCGCCTCTAGCACTGAGATGCAGTGCCTTAGACCACTGTGCCACTCAGTGGCCTAGTTACAGTTTTGACTTTACTTCTCTACTTGAAAATCGATGACAAGAGCTGAAAATGGTTGTCTAGAAATGTACAACAACCAATTTGACAGAGCCTGAAGAATTTAGAAAAGAATAATGGGCAAGATGTTGTACAGTCCAGATGTGGAAAGACTTACCCAGAAAGACTCAATGCTGTAAACGCTGTCAAAGGTGCTTCTACAAAGTACTGAGTCAGGGGTATGAATACTTATGCAAATGAGAGATTTCTGTATCTTAATTTCAATAAATTTGCCAACATTTCCAGAAAACATGTTTTTACTTTGTCATTATGGGGTATTGTGTGCACATGGGTGATTTTGAATTGAATTGGATTTTGAATTGAGGCTGTAACACAAATATATGTGGTCAAGGGTCAAGGGGTAGGAAGACTTTCTGAAGGAACTGTATATGCCTTTTAGCCAACAAGCTTTCGCAGTGCAGAATCAGACGTTTGTCCATAAAGGTTACATTTCAAAGATTAAGTCAAGGTATTAATTCCAAATGGTAAAGTTAATGGTTAAGATTTAGGATAGGGTTAAAAAACAACAACAAAAAAAAACAACAACAACAACAAAAAAACGACAAAAAACAACAAAAAATAAATTGCACTGAGACTGAATGCCATAGCCTCGGAGCAAGAGCTCGCGGTTTACACCCATTCACCATCCCTCTTCCACAACGCCTTAGTAAAACCCACGTCTACTTGATGGTAATAGTGCTCACCATTGCCCCTAGTGGCCCGGGTTTGAAGTAATCTCCTGACGTGTCCTGACGTCCTGCTTACCTGGACGGACGGTCTTATTTCACAGTGGATCTTGAGCGACCTGGCTGATTTAACAAATCATTTTCTTCACTACAGTCATGCGAGCGTACATTTTTCATATGAGTGGCCACGGAGCAGGAATCAAACCCACAATCCCGAGCCACATTCAGTATTAAAAAACAAAAAAATGTAGTGGAACGTTCAATTAAATGGAGAAAGGTGGGGCACTGAACGACCAGTTGAAAGGATGTGGGCTCAAAATGCACCGTTGCCCTTTAAATACATCATGTTGCTTCAAGCCACACCCTGCCACACCTACCAAACAGTGTAAATGTACCTCAAAGTTTGTTCAGGAATGTACAAGAACAATTTGGGGGAAATGTGTCATTCAGTGCAAACCGTTCTGCAATGTAGTAAACGTTCAATGGAGCTAAACACAAGCACCACTTGTGTCTACGAACTGAGAGGCACAGGACCACCATGACACTTCACACACACAGAGTACAGACTCACATTGCCATGTCAAACTGGTCCAGCCACTTCTTCTTCAGCTCCTTGGTCTTGAAGAAGAACTCAAAGCCGCTCTGCCCCTGCTGATGGGTCAGGTAGAAACCATAGAACCACTGGGGAGGGAGAGAGGAAGACAAGGAGAGAGTGAATGGCAAAGTTACACACACACTCTCTCTCTCTCTCTCTCTCTCTCTCTCTCTCTCTCACACACACACACACACACACACCGTGCCTTCAGAAAGTATTCACACCCTTTGACTTGTTGCACATTTTGTTGTTACAGCCTGAATATATTAACATCCCCCTATATTAATATCCTATATTAACATCCCTTATTAACCCCCCCCCCCCCCTATATTAACATCCCTTATTAACACCCTCCTATATTAACACCCCCCTATATTAACATCCCATATTAACACCCTCCTATATTAACACCCTCCTATATTAACATCCCATATTAACACCCTCCTATATTAACACCCTCCTATATTAACACCCTCCTATATTAACACCCTCCTATATTAACATCCCTTATTAACACCCTCCTATATTAACATCCCTTATTAACACCCTCCTATATTTTGTTTTTCTTGGAATAGAAACATCATAATATTAATGCAATGAGTTAATGTCACACCCTGACCATAGTTTGCTTTGTATGTTTCTATGTTTGTTTGGTCAGGGTGTGATCTGAGTGGGCATTCTATGTTGTGTGTCTAGTTGATTGTTCCTGTCTTTGTGTTTTGCACCAGATAGGGCTGTTTTGAGTTCTCACATTTATTGTTTTCGTTAGTTTATTCATGTATAGTGTCTTAAATTAAAGAAACATGAATAACCACCACGCTGCGTTTTGGTCCGCTTCTCTTTCACCAGAAAACCCTGACAGAATCACCCACCACAACAGGACCAAGCGGCGTGGTGAAAGGCAGCAGCAGCAACAGCAGCAGCAGCAGTGGGAGAGGCTGCACTACTTGGAGAACATGGACTATACTACTTGGGAGGAGATAGACAGGTGGGCGGTCGACCCAGGGAGAGTGCCGGAGCCCGCCTGGGATTCGATGGAGCAGTGTGCGGAGGGTTATCGGAGAATGGAGTTGGCGAAGCAAGCACGGCGGCGCGGACGGAAGCCCGAGAGTCAGACCCAAAAAATGTCTTGGGGGGAGGCTCACAGGGAGTATGGCTATGCCAGGTAGGAGACCTGCGCAAACTCCCTGTGCTTACCGGGGGGCTAGAGAGACCGGACAGGCACCGTGTTATGCTGTGAAGCGCACGGTGTCCCCAGTGCGGGTGCATAGCCCGGTGCGGTACATTCCAGCTCCGCGTATCGGCCGGGCTAGGTTGAGCATTGAGCCAAGTGCCATGAAGCCGGTTCTACGCAGCTGGTCTCCAGTGCATCTCCTTGGGCCGGCTTACATGGCACCAGCCTTGCGCACGGTGTCCCCGGTTCGCCTGCATAGCCCAGGGCGGGCTATTCCACCTCGCCGCACTGGCAGGGCGACCGGGACCATTCAACCGGGTAAGGTTGGGCAGGCTCGGTGCTCAAGAGCTCCAGTGCGCCTGTACGGTCCGGTCTATCCGTCACTACCTCCACGCACCAGCCCTCCGGTGGCAGCCCCCCGCACCAGGCTGTCTCTCCGGCTCATCCGTACAGGTGCTCCCGCCTGTCCAGTGCTGCCGGAGTCTCCCGCCTGCCCGGCGCTGCTGCCGGAGTCTCCCGCCTGCCCGGCGCTGCTGCCGGAGTTTGAGGCGCCAGACCCCCTCTGCCCAGAGGCGCCAGACCCCCTCTGCCCAGAGGCGCCAGACCCCCTCTGCCCCGAGTAGCTGCCCCTCTGTCTCGAGCAGCTGCCCCTCAGTCCAGTGGGGTCATGTAGTAGTGTCGCCATAGTTAGGAGGCCAAGGAAGCGGACAAGGTGGCGGACTAAGACTATGGTGAAGTGGGGGTCACGTCCAGCACCAGAGCCGCCACCGCGGACAGATGCCCACCCAGACCCTCCCCAATAGGTTCAGGTTTTGCGGCCGGAGTCCGCACCTTGGGGGGGGGTACTGTCACACCCTGACCATAGTTTGCTTTGTATGTTTCTATGTTTGTTTGGTCAGGGTGTGATCTGAGTGGGCATTCTATGTTGTGTGTCTAGTTGGTCTGTTTCTGTGTTTGGCCTGATATGGTTCTCAATCAGAGGCAGGTGTTAGTCATTGTCTCTGATTGGGAACCATATTTAGGTAGCCTGGGTTTCACTGTGTGTTTGTGGGTGATTGTTCCTGTCTTTGTGTTTTGCACCAGATAGGGCTGTTTTGAGTTCTCACATTTATTGTTTTCGTTAGTTTATTCATGTATAGTGTCTTAAATTAAAGAAACATGAATAACCACCACGCTGCGTTTTGGTCCGCTTCTCTTTCACCAGAAAACCCTGACAGTTAAGCAACACTTCTTAAAATCAGTCCCATATACTATGTTCTTACAAAAAAAAATGTTTTCAATTCTCTAGTAGAGCCACTATTGAAGGCTATAAAATGCTTCTCAAAGACACCCATTGGTGGTCAAACTAACACTAACTAGCATTAATGGTACCAGTGGTTGGCACTTAAATAACGTGCCATAGAATTATGTGGCACACTACAACTTTTAAAGGGTGAACCCACTGTATCTCTATGTCCTGGGAAATGGTCTTGTTACTTATAACCTCATGCATTAGCCTACGTTAGCTCAACCGTCCCGAGGTCGGGACACCGATCCTGTAGAGGTTTTCACATCACCCTGTATTAACATGATTTGATTTGGCATCCTATATTAACATCCTATATTAAACATCCTATATTATCACCATTAACATTTTCGTCAACTGCTCTCTCTATCCTGGACGGGGTTGTTGGTCAGGGTTGTTGGTGCAGGTAAGTGTTAGAGTTAGGCCAGGCAGGTAGACAGATAGAAAGCCAACAGGGTAGGTAACCCCAGAGCCCTATGAGATTGGAAGCATTTGTTTTTTAATCCAGAGAAACGTTATATTACTTTTAGTCTTTTATCTCCTGTTCTGTAAAGAATTGCCCATCAAACTAGCTAAACCAGCAGTGGCACACTGACTACTTCTTGCTGTTGTATGTCATCTCTCGTGATCAGGGACAGGAAAGGGTTCAATTTGACCTTTTTTTTTCAAGTAGGCCTACAATGTAGATGTTAGCAGCAGAACAAACTCCAATCACAGGCAAAGAGTAGTTTAATTGTTACAACAGCATAGTGAACAGTTAGCTAGCTAAGTAGTTGTGGCTGTTACTCCTGATGTATTGTTGTCTATACCATGTTGACCTTTGTGCTTGTTGACCTTTGTGCTGCTATCTGTGCCCAATCATGTGTTGTGTTGCTACCATGTTGTTGTTATGTTGTGTTGCTACCATGTTGTTGTTATGTTGTGTTGCTACCATGTTGTTGTTATGTTGTGTTGCTACCATGCTGTGTTGTCATGTGTTGCTACCATGCTGTGTTGTTGTTTTAGGTCTCTCTTTATGTAGTGTTGTGATGTGTATCTTTTAATCCCAGCCCCCTTTTGCCTTTTGGTAGGCCGTCATTGTAAATAAGAATTTGTTCTCAACTGACTTGCCTAGTTAAATAAAGGTTAAATATATATATTTTTAAGTAGTTAGCTGATTTATATTTTCTACAGTCGCTATGATCAGCTGATAGCCCTCCCCTATTTTCCCTTGAACAGTAGAGAATTATGAATGCAAGGAATTTGGGCTAAAAACTAAACTTGTTTTCACTTTGATCACATGTACCCTGGCTGTGGCGACTGACCTTCTTGCTCTCTCTATCCTGGGTGGGGTTGTTGGTGATCTTAAAGTAGTTGAGATCGATCACATCCTTCATCTCATAGTTGTCTCCTCGTCTCTTACAGACGATCACGGCCCCGTCAAACAGGAAGATATGTCTGTTAATTTACAGTGTGTATTTATTTACAGTGTTTACAGTGTGTATTTATTTACAGTGTTTACAGTGTGTATTTATGTACAGTGTTTACAGTGTGTATTTATGTACAGTGTTTACAGTGTGTATTTATTTACAGTGTTTACAGTGTGTATTTATTTACAGTGTGTATTTATTTACAGTGTTTACAGTGTGTATTTATGTACAGTGTTTACAGTGTGTATTTATTTACAGTGTTTACAGTGTGTATTTATTTACAGTGTGTATTTATTTACAGTGTTTACAGTGTGTATTTATTTACAGTGTGTATTTATTTACAGTGTTTACAGTGTGTATTTATTTACAGTGTTTACAGTGTGTATTTATTTACAGTATTTACACTGTATTTATTTACAGTGTTTACAGTGTGTATTTATTTACAGTGTTTACACTGTATTTATTTACAGTGTTTACACTGTAGTCCTTAGCACCAACCCGGGTTGCCCATTTGTTTCACTGGGTCTGGGAAACCAGTCTGTAGTCACTGGGTCTGGGATACCAGTCTGTAGTCAGTGGGTCTGGGAAACCAGTCTGTAGTCAGTGGGCCTGGGAAACCAGTCTGTAGTCAGTGGGTCTGGGAAACCAGTCTGTAGTCAGTGGGTCTGGGAAACCAGTCTGTAGTCAGTGGGTCTGGGAAACCAGTCTGTAGTCAGTGGGTCTGGGAAACCAGTCTGTAGTCAGTGGGTCTGGGAAACCAGTCTGTAGTCAGTGGGTCTGGGAAACCAGTCTGTAGTCAGTGGGTCTGGGAAACCAGCATGTAGTCAGTCTGCCTTTCCTAATCCCATCTCACCTGTCCTGTTTCTTCTTGTCAACATTAGACACCATTCGGACCTCTCCGTCCCCCTTGGGCCGTCCGTAGCTCTCCAGGGGCTGGTTCTTCAGGGAGGGGAGGTAATGGGAGGGGGTAAGGGGAGGTCATGGGATGGGGGTAAGGGGAGGTCATGGGAGGGGGTAAGGGGAGGTCATGAGAGGGGGATAAGGGAAGGTAATGGGAGGGAGGTAATGGGAGGGGAAAGGGAGGTAATGGGAGGGAGGTAATGGGAGGTTATGCGAGGGGGATAAGGGAAGGTAATAGGAGGGGGTAAGGGGAGGTAATGGGAGGGGATAAAGGAGGGTAAAGAGAGGGAGGTAATGGGAGGGGTAATAGGAGGGGTAAGGGGAGGTAATGGGAGGGGGTAAGGGGAGGTCATGAGAGGGGATAAAGGAGGGTAAGAGAGGGGAGGTAATGGGAGGGGGTAATAGGAGGGGTAAGGGGAGGTAATGGAAGTGCGGTAATGGGAGGGGGTAAAGGGAGGGGGTAATGGGAGGTAATGTGAGGGGGTAAGGGGAGGTAATGGGAGGGGGTAAGGGGAGGTAATGGGAGGGGGTAAGGGGAGATAATGGGATGATTAAGGGAAGGTAATGGGTGGGGGTAATAGGATGTAATGTGAGGGGTAAGGGGGGTAATGGGGGGGTAATGAGAGGTAATGTGAGGGTAATGAGAGGTAATGTGAGGAGGTAATGATATGTAATGGGATGGGGTAATGTGAGGTAATGTGATGAGGTAATGAGAGGTAATGGGAGGGTAATGTGAGGTAATGTGATGAGGTAATGAGAGGTAATGGGAGGGGTAATGTGAGGTAATGTGAGGGGGCAAGGGAGGTAATGGGAGGGGTAAGGGGGGGGGGGGTAATGGGAGGGGGTAATGGGAGGTAAAGGGAGGTAACGTGAGGGGGTAATGAGAGGTAATGTGTGGGAGCAATGAGAGGTAATGTGAGGGTGTAATGGAGGTAATGTGAGGGGGTAATGAGAGGTAATGTGAGGGGGTAATGAGAGGTAACGTGGGGGAGTAATGAGAGGCAATGTGAGGTGGTAACGAGAGGTAATGTGAGAGGGTAATGAGAGGTAATGTGAGGTGGTAATGAGAGGTAATGTGAGGGGGTAATGAGAGGTAATGTGATGGGGTAATGAGAGGTAATGTGAGGTGGTAATGTGAGTTAATGTGAGGGGGTAATGAGAGGTAATGTGAGTGGGTAATGAGAGGCAATGTGAGAGGGTAATGAGAGGTAATGTGAGGGGGTAAGGGGAGATAATGTGCAGGGTAATGAGAGGTAATGTGATGGGGTAATGAGAGGTAATGTGAGGGGGTAATGAGAGGTAACGTGAGGGGGTGGTTAATATGATATCAGTGAGACCATGTTCAGTGTGGGTCCGGAGGACTAGTACAGTATGTGTCTGGGACCGCGTTGCACTTTGGACAACAATAGAAACAAATTGATGTGTCTAAATCATGATGATTTATGTTACCAGGTTCTCGATGGAGCGTTGATACTGGTTGATCTCCTTCAGAGTCTCCTTGTCTCTCTTCACCTCGTTGACATACTGAGCCAAGTCCTGGGTCAACAAACACACAGTCCCACATTTAGGGTCTATTCTCCGATTGTAGTTTAGTAAGAGAAGAAGAGAGACAGTCTGATTACCTTCATGGCGTCCAGAGCCATCTTCAGGTTGTTCTTGTCGGCTGCGTCGGGGGTGTGTTTGACCAGCTCCTAACAGACAGAGACAACAGGGAAATCACCAGTGATAATCACACACAGGCTCAGCTTCACACTGTTTAGATTACGATTAGGTTTAGATTAACACACAATTAGCCTGGATTTACACTACAGGACAGTCCTTTTCCTATGACGTTTGCCTACAGGGGACTACACAACAAAATCATATTGATGTTATAACAGCACGAAAGTGAAACCAAGCTGTCACCCGGTCATTTTACAGTAAAGTGAAACCAAGCTGTCACCCGGTCATTTTACAGTAAAGTGAAACCAAGCTGTCATCCGGTCATTTTACAGTAAA
>NC_088424.1:46666503-46684003 GCF_034236695.1 Oncorhynchus nerka | reverse complement strand
GGGGGCAAACATACACATACTGCTCAAGGTCTGTTAAAAACTATATTTCAGTAACATTTCAGTAACATTATTGTGTGTGTGTGTGTGTGTGTGTGTGTGTGTGTGTGTGTGTGTGTGTGTGTGTTTGTGTGTGTGTGTGTGTGTGTGTTTGTGTGTGGTGAGTGAGTGTACCAGTGTAGGGTGCTGTTCGGTCCTCATCAGGTCTTCATAGATCTCTCCTCCTTCATCGGTGTCATCCAACCCGTAGACTGGAGCATACAACTCTTCCTCATCCTCTAGAACGTTCTCACTGACACACAAACAGGCCCGCACACACACACACATACTCTCTTTGAGATGAGGCCATTGTAAAGCTAAAGAGAGGGTAGGTGAAGGAACTGCCTCAATCCAAACATCGACCCCGGTGCTTTGTCATGGTTTTCCACAGGGGGGTGCTGTTTCACAGGCAGACATATACACTACGCAGTATGTCAAGTCTGCTAAGCGGGATCAATCTCAAGTCTAATCAAACCATCTGAGCCTTACACTCAATCTCTCTCTCTCTGTCTCTGTCTGTCTGTCTGTCTGTCTGTCTGTCTGTCTGTCTGTCTGTCTGTCTGTCTGTCTGTCTGTCTGTCTGTCTGTCTGTCTGTCTGTCTCTCTCTCTCTGTCTCTCTCTCTCTGTCTCTCTCTCTCTGTCAGTCTCTCTCTCTCTCTCTGTCTGTCTCTCTCTCTCTCTCTCGGTCCCTGCTAATTTTGTTCGAATTCTGGTAATAGATGCACAATGGTCTGTTTTGTGCCCCATTGTGTACGTTAAAACTGTTTTTTAAACCACTCCATAAATGTCTTGTTAACAAACTATAGTTTTGGCAAGTCGGTTAGGACATCTACTTTGTGAATGACACAAGTCATTTTCCCAACAATTGTTTACAGACAGATTGTTTCAATTATAATTCACTGTATCACAATTCCAGTGGGTCAGAAGTTTACATACACTAAGTTGACTGTGCCTTTAAACAGCTTGGAAAATTACAGAACATGATGTCATGGCTTTAGAAGCTTCTGATAGGCTAATTGACATAATTTGAGTCAATTGGAGGTGTACCTGTGGATGTATTTCAAGGCCTACCTTCAAACTTAGTGCCTCTTTGCTTGACATCATGGGAAAATCAAAGGAAATCAGTCAAGACCTCAGAAAAAAAATGTTGACCTCCACAAGTCTGGTTCATCTTTGGGAGCAATTTCCAAAGCCTGAAGGTAACACGTTCATCTGTACAAACACTAGTACGCAAGTATAAACACCATGGGACCACGCAGACCTCATACCGCTCAGGAAGGAGAGGCATTCTGTCTCCAAGTGATGAACGTACTTTGTTGCGAAAAGTGCAAATCAATCCCAGAACAACAGCAAAGGACCTTGTGAAGATGCTGGAGGAAACAGGTACAAAAGTATCTATATCCACAGTAAAACGAGTCCTATATTGACATAACCTGAAAGGCCGCTCAGCAGGAAGAAGCCACTGCTCCAAAAACCGCCATAAAAAAGCCAGACTAGGGTTTGCAACTGCACATCGGGACAAAGATCATACTTTTTGTAGAAATGTCCTTTGGTCTGATGAAACAAAAATAGAACTGTTTGGTCATAATGACCATCGTTATGTTTGGAAGAAAAAGGGGGAGGATTGCAAGCCGAAGAACACCATCCCAACCGTGAAGCACGGGGGTGGCAGCATCATGTTGTGGGGGTGCTTTGCTGCAGTAGTGACTGGTGCACTTCAAAAAATAGATGGCATCATGAGGATGGAAAATTATGTGGATATATTGAAGCAACATCTCAAGACATCAGTCAGGAAGTTAAAGCTTGGTTGCAAATGGGTCTTCCAAATGGACTATGGCCCCAAGCATACTTCCGAAGTTGTATCAAAATGGCTTAAGGGCAACAAAGTCAAGGTATTGGAGTGGTCATCACAAAGCCCTGACCTCAATCCCATAGAAAATGTGTGGACAGAACTGAAAAAGCGTGTGTTAGCAAGGACGCCTACCAACCTGACTCAGTTACACCAGCTCTGTCAGGAGGAATGGGCCAAAATTCACCCAATTTATTGTGGGAAGCATGTGGAAGGCTACCCGAAACATTTGACCCAAGTTAAACAATTTAAAGGCAATGCTACCAAATACTAATTGAGTGTATGTAAATGTCTGACCCACTGGGAATGTGATGAAAGAAATAAAAGCTGAAATAAATCATTCTCTCTACTATTATTCTGACATTTCTCATTCTTAAAATAAAGTGGTGATCCTAACTAACCTAAGACAGGGAATTTTTACTAGGATTAAATGTCAGGAATTGTGAAAAACTGAGTTTAAATGTATTTGGCCGAGGTGTATGTAAACTTCCGACTTCAACTGTACATACTGTTTATCAATGGTATATATGGATAGATGAAATGAAATGTCCATATGGAGAGATCAACAGACTTACTCAATCAGGTCCTTCAGATGACTGTAAATATCCTCGTCTTTCAGACTCTCCTCTGATGGAAAGGGCCTGTCAAAAAAAAAGGGTTAGTATCCCAGATATTACATCATCATTACATTATTACATCATCAATTAAATGTCATGTTGATTAAAAAAAAATTAAAAAAGGGGAAGTATCCCAGATATTACATCATCATTACATTATTACATCATCAATTAAATGTTATGTTGATAAAAAATGAAAAAAAGTAGCTGAAGTGATGACATCACTGAGCCCCAGTGTTTCACACTTTGTTAAGGTTGAAATATAAGTGAGACGTACTTGATTCCTGCCTGTTGTGCGACCGTGGAGTAGGACAGCATGGACAGAGTATCCATCACCTTGGTGGGGGGAGAGAAGAAGTATGTGATATGTGAGTGAAGTGTATTCAATAGATATGAATGTGAAGTACTGATCAGAAAGTTATGATCTCCCCCCCCCCCCCCCCCCAAAAAAAAATGTAACCATTATTTAACTGACTTGCCTAGTTTAATAACAATTCCTAATGGGGAACAGTGGGTGAACTGCCTTGTTCAGGGGCAGAACGACAGACTTTTTCTTACTTTGTCAGCTCGGGTAACCGCTAGGCTACCTGGCACCCCACTCGGCTTTAGATTTGGTTGGTTTGAATGCTGCTGGTGTTTAGATGTAGTTGTTTTACATACAAACAAACACACACTTACCTATCTCACATCTGAGTAAAAAGTGTGTTGACCACAGATATACGCCAGCCAATCACTGAGCCTCTCACTGAGCCCCTCACTGGAGGAAGTGGTTAAAATCCAAAGCTAAATTCACATACATCTCAGGATGTGTGTGTGTGTGTTAGTGTGTGTGTGTCTGTGTCTGTGTCTGTGTGTGTGTGTGTGTGTGTGTGTGTGTGTGTGTGTGTGTGTGTGTGTGTGTGTCTGTGTGTGTGTGTGTTTTTTTAGCTTTTTACTATTACTGCAGCTTTCATGCAATACCAAATAACGTCTAATGTTCTAATATTCTGCCTCAATCCCTGGTGCTCAAAAACGAACGACTGGCCTGAGGCGTCTGTCCACATCAATGAAAGCTAGGATACACATATTGATTCTAGTCAACTGAGAGTAGTGAACTAGGTTATTAACTGCAGGAGGGCGGCCGTTGTCTAGACCAAACACTCTAACTCAATATTAACATAGATACATTACAGTTAAAAACATTAACAAAAATAAAACATGGCCGTAACCATGGTGAACCGGGTTGTGGGGGGGGGTGAAAGTTCAATCACGTTTACTGCATTTCAGACACTTTAAAATGCTATTTGGAGAACAGCAAAAATGACACATTATCACCTTGACTGCTAAAGGTTCATTCACCTCAGTCCATCTACAATACAAATCTACAAACACATTAGCATTTCGCTACACTCGCATTATGTCACGCCCTGGTCTAAGTATTTTGTGTTTTCTTCATGTATTGGGTCAGGCCAGGGTGTGGCATAGAGTTTTTGTATTGTGGTGTGTTTTGTCTTGGGATTTTGGAATGTGTGTATAGTGGGATTGTAGCTTAGTGGGGTGTTCTAGGAGAGTCTATGGCTGTCTGAAGTGGTTCTCAATCAGAGGCAGGTGTTTACCGTTGTCTCTGATTGGGAACCATATTTAGGCAGCCATATTCTTTGGTTGTATTGTGGGTGATTGTCCTGTGTGTCTTGATGTCCTGGTTAGAGGTTAGTAGACACTTGTATAGGCTGTTTTCGGTTTTCGTTTTGTAGGGTTAGTGTTTTGTTGTGTGTTACGTTGGTTTATTAAAGATGAATCACAATAGACACGCTGCAGTTTGGTCCGACTCTCCTTCACCATTAGAAAGCCGTTACACATTAACATCTGCTAACCATGTGTATGTGACAAATAACATTTGATTTGATTCATACCGTTGTAATGTTACAGTGCCTTCAGAAAGTATTCATACCCCTGGACTTTTTCCACATTTTGTTTTACATCCTGTATGAAAAAAATTATTAAATTCAGATGTTGTGTCATTGGTCTACACACAATACTTCATAATTTCAAAGTGAAATATTTTTTTTATACATTTTTCTAAATTAATTAAAAATTAAAAGCAGAAATGTCTTGAGTCAATAAGTATTCAACCCAATTTGTTATGGCAAGCCTAAATAAGTTCAGGAGTAAAAATGTGCTTAATAAGTTGCATGGAATAATTGTGTTTAACATGATTTTTGAATGACTACCTCCTATCTGTACCCCACACATACAGTGGGGCAAAAAAAGTTTTTAGTCAGCCACCAATTGTGCAAGTTCTCCCACTTAAAAAGATGAGAGAGGCCTGTAATTTTCATCATAGGTACACTTCAACTATGACAGACGAAATTAGAAAAAAAAATCCAGAAAATCACATTGTAGGATTTTTAATGAATTTATTTGCAAATACAATCATCTGTATGGTTCCTCGAACAGTGAATTTCAAACACAGATTCAACCACAAAACCAGGGACGCTTTCCAAAGCCTCGGAAAGAATGGCACCTATAGGTAGAATACAACAAAAAACTAAAGCAGACATTGAATATCCCTTTGAGCATGATGAAATTAAAATTACACTTTGGAAGGTGCATCAAAACACACAGTCACTACAAAGATACAGGCATCCTTCCTAACTCAGTAGCCAGAGAGGAAGGAAACTGCTCAGTGATTTCACCATGACACCAATGGTGGCTTTAAAACAGAATGTAATGGCTGTGAAAGGAGTAAACTTAGGGTTGGCCATACAACATTGTAGTTACTCCACAATACTAACCTAATTGACAGAGTGAAAAGAAGGAAGCCTGTACAGAATAAAAGTATTCCAAAACATTCATCCTGTTTGAAATAAGGCACTAAAGTAAAACTCTAAAAATGTGTCAAAGAAATTAACTTTATGTCCTGAATACAAAATGTTATACAGTATGTGTGGCAAATTCAACACCGCACATCACTGAGTACCAGTCTTCATATTTTCAAGCATGGTGGTAGCTGCATCATGTTATCAGTATGCTTGTCATCAGCAAGGACAAGGGAGTATTTTTTAGGATAAAAAAGAAATGTAATAGAGCTTAGCACAGGCAAAATCCTAGAGGAAAACCTGGTTCAGTCTGCTTTCCACCAGACACTGAGAGACTAATTCACCTTTCAACAGCACAATAACCTAAAACACAAGGCCAAAAGTTACACTGGAGTTGCTTACCAAGAAGACAGTGAATGTTCCTGCTTGAAAATCTATGGCATGAATAATGGGCAAATGTTGCAAAATGTAGGTGTGGAAAGCTCTTAGAGACTTACCCAGAAAGACCCACAGCGGTAATCGCTGCCAAAAGGTGCTTCTCTCTCTGTCTCCTCCAGTGTAGACCTGACAGTGAACTGCTTACTTACAAGCCCTTCACCAACAATGCAGTTTTAAGAAAAGTAAGTGTTAAGTAAAAAATAGGTAAGTAAAAAATATATATATAATAATAATTAAAGAGAAGCAGTAACAGTCGCGAGGCTATACACAAGGGGTACCGGTACAGAGTCAATGTTAAGGAAATTGAGGTAATATGTACATGTAGGTAGAGTTGACTATGCATAGATGATAAACAGCCATTTGATTAGCTGTTCAGGGGTTTTATGGCTTGAGGGTGGAACCGTTAAGAAGCCTTTTGGACCTAGACTTGGCGCTACGGTACCGCTTGCCGTACCGTTGCAGAGAAAACAGTCTATGACTAGGGTGGCTGGAGACTTTCACAATTTTTAGGGCCTTCCTATGACACCGCCTAGTATAGACGTCATTGATGCACTTATTAATGAAGCCAGTGACTGATGTGGTGTACTCCTCAATGCCATCGGAAGAATCCCGGAACATATTCCAGTCTGTGCTAGCAAACCAGTCCTGTAGCTTAGCATCTGCGTCATCTGACCACTTCTTTATTGACTCAGTCACTGGTGCTTCCTACTTTAGTGTCTGCTTGTAAGCAGGAATTAGGGGGATTTAATTATGGTCAGATTTGGCAAATGGAGGGCGAGGGAGAGCTTTGTACGCATTTCTGTATGTGGAGTAGGAGTTGGTCTAGAGGTTTTTCCCTTTGTTTGTTCATTTAACATGCTGATAGAAATTAGGCAACATGGATTGAAGTTTCCTTGCATTAACTAATAATAATCCGGCCACTCGGAGCGCCGCCTCTGGATGAGCGTTTTCCTGTTTGGACTTACACAGCTCATTGAATGCGGATTTAGTGCCAGCATCAGTTTGTGGAGGTAAATAGACAGCTATGAAAAATAGAGATGAAAACTCTTTTTGGTAAGTAGTGTGATCTACAGCTTATCATGAGGTACTCTACCTCAGGCGAGCAAAACCTTGAGACTTCCTTAAATATTAGATTTCGTGCACTAGCTGTTGTTTACAAATAGACACAGACAGCCACCCCTTGTCTTACTGGAGGCAGCTGTATTATCTTGTCGATGCAGCTTAAATCCTGCTGTATTCATCCGTTCAGTCACGACTCGGTGAAACATAAGATATTACCGTTTTTAATGTCCCGTTGGTAGGATATTTGTGATCGTAATTCGTCAATTTGTTATCCAATGATTGTACGTTAGCTAATAGGACTGATGGTAGGGGCAGATTACCCACTCGCCATCGGATCCTTACAAAGCCCCCAGACCTACGTCCCCGATATCTCTGTCTCTTTCTCATGTGAATGACAGGGATTTGGGCCTTGTCTGTTGTCTGAAGTAAATCCTTTGCGTCCGACTCATTGAATAAAAAATCTAAAATGAGGCCTTTCTACTGACTCTGAAAAACACCAAAAGAAAGATGCCCAGGGTCCCTGCTCATCTGCTTCAAAGTGCCTTAGGCATGCTGCAAGGAGGCATGAGGACTGCAGATGTGGCCAGGGCAAGACATTTCAATGTCTGTACTGTGAGACGCCTAAGACAGTGCTACATGGAGACAGGATGGACAGCTGATCGTCCTTGCAGTGGCAGACCACGTGTAACAACACCTGCACAGGATCGGTACATCTGAACATCACACCTGCGGGACAGGTACAGGATGGCAACAACAACTGCCCGAGTTACACCAGGAATTCACAATCCCTCCATCAGTGCTCAGACTGTCCACAATAGGCTGAGAGAGGCTGGACTGAGGGCTTGTAGGCCTGTTGTAAGGCAGGTCCTCACCAGACATCACCAGCAACAACGTCGCCTATGGGCACAAACCCACCGTCGCTGGACCAGATAAAACTGGCAAAAAGTGCTATTCACTGACGAGTCGCGGTTTTGTCTCACCAGGGGTGAAAGTCAGATTTGTGTTTATAGTCGAAGGAATGAGCGTTACACCGAGGCCTGTACTCTGGAGTGGGATCAATTTGGAGGTGGAGGGTCCGTCATGGTCTGGGACGGTGTGTCACAGCATCATCAGACTGAGCTTGTTGTCATTGCAGGCAATCTCAACGCTGTGCGTTACAGGGAAGACATCCTCCTCCCTCATGTGGTACCCTTCCTGCAGGCTCATCCTGACATGACCCTCCAGCATGACAATGCCACCAGCCATACTGCTCGTTCTGTGCGTGATTTCCTGCAAGACAGGAATGTCAGTGTTCTGCCATGGCCAGCGAAGAGCCTGGATCTCAATCCCATTGAGCACGTCTGGGACCTGTTGGATCGGAGCTAGGGCCATTCCCCCCAGAAATGTATTGGTGGAAGAGTGGGGTAACATCTCACAGCAAGAACTGGCAAATCTGGTGCAGTCCATGGGGAGATGCACTGTAGTATTTAATACAGCTGGTGGCCACACCAGAAACTGACTGTTACTTTTGATTTTGATTTTGACCCCCCTTTGTTCAGGGACACATTATTCCATTTATGTTAGTCACATGTCTGTGGAACTTGTGTCTCAGTTGTTGAATCTTGTTATATTCATACAAATATTTACACATGTTAGGATTGCTGAAAATAAACGCAGTTGACAGTGAGAGGACTTTCTTTTTTGCTGAGTTTATATATATACCGTTCAAAAGTTTGAGGTCACTTAGAAATGTCCTTGTTTTTGAAAAAAAACATCCATTAAAATAACATCAAATTGATCAGAAATACAGTGTAGACATTGTTAATGTTGTAAATGGCTATTGTAGCTGGAAATGGCTGATTTCTAATGGAATATCTACAAAGGCGTACAGAGGCCCCTTGTCAGCAACCATCACTCCTGTGTTCCAACGGCATGTTGTGTCAGCTAATCCAAGTTTATAATTTTAAGAGGCTAATTCATAATTAGAAAAACATTTTGCAATGTTAGCACAGCTGAAAACTGTTGTTCTGATTAAAAAAGCAATAAAACTGGCCTTCTTTAGACTAGTTGAATATCTGGAGCATCAGCATTTGTGGGTTCGATTACAGGCTCAAAATGGCCAGCAACAAAGACTTTCTTATGAAACTCGTCAGTCTATTCTTGTTCTGAGAAATGAAGGCTATTCCATGCGAGAAATTACCAACAAACTGAAGATCTCGTACAACGCTGTGTGCTACTCCCTTCACAGAACATCGCAAACTGGCTCTAACCAGACTAGAAAGAGGAGTGGGAGGACCCGGTGCACAACTGAGTAAAGGGACAAGTACATTAGAGTGTCTAGTTTGAGAAACAGACGCCTCACAAGTCCTCAACTGGCAGCTTCATTAAATAGTACCCACAAAACACCAGTCTCAACAGTGAAGAAACGACTCCGGGATGCTGTCCTTCTAGGCAGAGTTTTAAAGAAAAAGCCATATCTCAGACTGGCCAATAAAAAGAAAAGATTAAGATGGGCAAAAGAACAAAGACACTGGACAGAGGAACTCTGCCTAGGAGGCCAGCATCCCGGAGTCGCCTCTTCACAGCTAGTTTCCGTCCTCCTCTGGGTACATTGACTTCAATACAAAACCTAGAAGGCTCGTGGTTCTTACCCCCTTTCATAGACTTAAACATTTATTATGACAACTTCCGGAGGACGTCCTCCAAACTATCAGAGCTCTTGAAGCATGAACTGACATGTTGTCCACCCAATCAAAGCAGAGAATGAATCTAGTACTGAAAGCATAAGCTACAGATAGCTAGCACTGCAGTGGATAAAATGTGGTGAGTAGTTGACTCAAAGAAATACAGTAGTTGAATAGTTTTGTACAAATGAATGTCTTAAAAAATGAAAGCAAAGCAAGAAAGAGAGAGTTCTCTGTCTCTCTCTCGGACTCCCCAATTAATGACCAGGAGCTCTATAAAGAAACTTCAGGCCCACAAACTTAAAAAAGTAGACCTGATTGCATCCTAAATGAGATGCTCAAATTCAGTAGTGCAAAATTTCAATTGGCTATATTAAAACTGTTTTATTTGGTCCAGAGTTATTTCTCTTACATCTGGAATCAAGTACTCGATCTTTAAGAACAGATACAAATTTGACCCTAAGAATTACAGAGGCATTTTTGTGAACAGTAACCTGTGGAAAGTTTTCTGTATAAATGTAAGAGTTCTAAACTTCCTTAGATTTGGGTATGTCATATTAGGCGAAAATTGAGGGGGAAAAAAGGGTCTTGACTAAAAGCAAAATCTAATTTATACCAAAACATCACACGACCGATAATACAGTGCATTCGGAAAGCATTCAGACCCCTTGACTTTTCCCACATTTTGTTATGGTATAGCCTTATTCTAAAACTGAAACAAAAAAACATAAGTATTCAAAGCCTTTGCTTTGAGACTCGAAAATGAGCTCAGGTGCATACTGTTTCCATTGATCATCCTTGATGTTTCTACAACTTGATTGGAGTCCACCTGTGGTAAATGTAATTGGTTGGAGATGATTTGGAAAGGCACACAGCTGATATAAGGTCCCACATTTGCATGTCAGAGCAAAAACCAAGCCATGAGGTCGAAGGAATTGTCCGTAGAGCTCCGAGACAGGATTGTGTCGAGGTACATATCTGGGGAAGGGTAGCAAAGAATGTCTGCAGCATTGAAGGTCCCCAAGAACACAGTGGCTGGCCTCCATCATTCTTAATGGAACTACCAAGCCTCTTCCTAGAGCTGGCCACCCGGCCAAGATGAGCAAGTGGGGGAGAAGGGTATTGGTTAGGGAGGTGACCAACCTGAGGGTCACTCTGACAGACCTCCAGAGTTCTTCTGTGGAGATGGGACAACCTTCCAGAAGGACAACCATCTCTGCAGCACTCAACCAATCAGGCCTTTATGGTAAAGTGGCCAGACGTGGAAGCCACTTCTCAGTCAAAGGCACATGACAGCCCGCTTGGAGTTTGCCAAAAGGCACCTAAAGGACTCTCAGACCATGAGAAAACAAGATTCTCTGGTCTGATGAAACCAAGATTGAACTCTTTGACCTGAATACCAAGAGACATCTGGAGGAAACCTGGCACCATCCCTACGGTGAAGCATGGTGGTGGCAGCATCAGGCTGTGAGTAGTTTTTCAGAGGCAGGGACTGGGAGACTAGTCAGGATCGAGGGAAAGATGAACGGAGCAAAGTACAGCGAGATCCTTGATGAAAATCTGCTCCAGAGCGCTCACGACCTCAGGACCTCAGACTGGGGCAAATGTTTACCTTCCAACAGGACAATGACCCTAAGCACACAGCCAAGACAACGCAGGAGTGTCTTCGGGACAAGTCTCTGAATTCTTATGTAAATGTGATATTTCAGTTTTTTCTACATTTGCAAAAATTTCCCAAAAACTGTTTTTGCTTTGACATTATGGGGCATTGTGTGGAGATTGATGAGGAAGAAAAAAAACAATTTAACGAATTTCAGAAGAAGGCTGTAACGTAAACAAAATGTGAAAAAAGTCAAGGGGTCTGAATCCTTCCCGAATGCACTGTATTTACACCCTACACACCCTGAGAGATAAACATGTCCACCAAAATAATACCAAAATGTACGCTTGCTTTATCAACTTCCAAAAAGCATTTGATTCTACTTAGCATATAGGACTGTTCTACAAAGTCATTGAAAGGGATGTAGAGGGTAAAACATGACATAATTCAGAGGTTAAATGCATGCTCTTCGCAGATGACCTTTGCCTGCTGTCACCAACAGCATATGGCCTACAGCAGAGCCTGGACCTGCTAGAGCAGTACTGCCAGACATGGGCCCTGGCAGTAAACCCCCAAAATAATAAAACAATGGTTTTGTCATGCCCTGACCTTATAGAGCCTTTTTATTTCTCTATTTGGTTAGGTCAGGGTGTGATTTGGGTGGGCATTCTAGTTTTCTATTTCTTTATTGGCCGGGTATCGTTCCCAATCAGAGGCAGCTGTCTATCGTTGTCTCAGATTGGGAATCATACTTAGGCAGACCTTTTTCCCACCTTAGATTGTGGGATCTTGTTTTTGCACAGTCGCTGTCTCACCCTACAGAACTTTACATTTGTTTATATATATATATTTATTTTTTTTTTTTGTTGTTTTTTTTGTGTCATTTTAAATAAAAGTCAAATGTACGCCTACCACCCTGGGCCTTGGTCTTCATCTTTCAACGAGCGTAACAGGTTTTCAGAGACGATCCAAATCTCAGGGAATTAGACCAAAGTTCTCAAATATATAGGGTACTGCACACACTACAATTACTAAGGTTTAAAAATAAGCTCAACTGAACACCTAAATGTGGCAGTGAATGAAATGAGAGAGAAAGAACACAGGGCATTCTACGCCATTAAAAACAAATTCAAATTGAAATGCCTATTCATATTAGGCTAAAAAGAATTGAATGTGTCATTGAACCAATTGCACTTTATGGCAGCGAGGTGTGGGGTCCACTTGCAAAACAAGATTTCACCCAATGAGACAAACACCCCATTGAAACCCTGCATGCAGAGTTCTGTAAGATTCTCCTACATGTCCAGAGGAAAACTACAAACAACACATGCAGGGCAGAATTAGGCTAATATCCACTAATAATAAAAACTAAAAAAGAGCTATTGGGTTTTGGAAACATCTAAAATACAGTAACCACTCTCTCATATCATTACCAAGCCCTGCAATACCAAGAGCTGAGCAAATAAGAGTGTCCCCTCATCCAGCTGGTCCTGAGTTCACAAACCCGTTCTACTAACACACTGAAGCCTCAGTCCCCTCATCCAGCTGGTCCTGAGTTCACAAACCTGTTCTACTAACACATTGAAGCCTCAGTCCCCTCATCCAGCTGGTCCTGAGTTCACAAACCTGTTCTACTAACACATTGAAGCCTCAGTCCCCTCATCCAGCTGGTCCTGAGTTCACAAACCTGTTCTACTAACACATTGAAGCCTCAGTCCCCTCATCCAGCTGGTCCTGAGTTCACAAACCTGTTCTACTAACACACTGAAGCCTCAGTCCCCTCATCCAGCTGGTCCTGAGTTCACAAACCTGTTCTACTAACACATTGAAGCCTCAGTCCCCTCATCCAGCTGGTCCTGAGTTCACAAACCTGTTCTACTAACACATTGAAGCCTCAGTCCCCTCATCCAGCTGGTCCTGAGTTCACAAACCTGTTCTACTAAAACATTGAAGCCTCAGTCCCCTCATCCAGCTGGTCCTGAGTTCACTAACCTGTTCTACTAACACATTGAAGCCTCAGTCCCCTCATCCAGCTGGTCCTGAGTTCACTAACCTGTTCTACTAACACATTGAAGCCTCAGTCCCCTCATCCAGCTGGTCCTGAGTTCACAAACCTGTTCTACTAACACACTGAAGCCTCAGTCTCCCTCATCCAGCTGGTCCTGAGTTCACTAACCTGTTTTACTAACACATTGAAGCCTCAGTCCCCTCATCCAGCTGGTCCTGAGTTCACAAACCTGTTCTACTAACACACTGAAGCCTCAGTCCCCTCATCCAGCTGGTCCTGAGTTCACTAACCTGTTCTACTAACACACTGAAGCCTCAGTCCCCTCATCCAGCTGGTCCTGAGTTCACAAACCTGTTCTACTAACACACTGAAGCCTCAGTCCCCTCATCCAGCTGGTCCTGAGTTCACTAACCTGTTCTACTAACACACTGAAGCCTCAGTCCCCTCATCCAGCTGGTCCTGAGTTCACTAACCTGTTCTACTAACACACTGAAGCCTCAGTCCCCTCATCCAGCTGGTCCTGAGTTCACTAACCTGTTCTACTAACACATTGAAGCCTCAGTCCCCTCCATCCAGCTGGTCCTGAGTTCACAAACCTGTTCTACTAACACACTGAAGCCTCAGTCCCCTCATCCAGCTGGTCCTGAGTTCACTAACCTGTTTTACTAACACATTGAAGCCTCAGTCCCCTCATCCAGCTGGTCCTGAGTTCACAAACCTGTTCTACTAACACACTGAAGCCTCAGTCCCCTCATCCAGCTGGTCTTGAGTTCACTAACCTGTTCTACTAACACACTGAAGCCTCAGTCCCCTCATCCAGCTGGTCCTGAGTTCACAAACCTGTTCTACTAACACACTGAAGCCTCAGTCCCCTCATCCAGCTGGTCCTGAGTTCACAAACCTGTTCTACTAACACATTGAAGCCTCAGTCCCCTCATCCAGCTGGTCCTGAGTTCACTAACCTGTTCTACTAAGACATTGAAGCCTCAGTCCCCTCATCCAGTTGGTCCTGAGTTCACAAACCTATTCTACTAACACACTGAAGCCTCAGTCCCCTCATCCAGCTGGTCCTGAGTTCACAAACCTGTTCTACTAACACATTGAAGCCTCAGGACTAATCAATCAGAATAAACTAAATTACAACACAGTAAAAAAAAAACTACATGACTTATTGGGAAACACAAGCACAAAGCAAAATGCAGTTTTATCTGGCCCTGAATCGATACGACCCCATGGCAAAATATTTTACCATGGTTACTGATCAAAACCTTAGAAAGTAGACAAAGTACAGGCTCAGTGAGCACAACATTGCCATTGAGAAGGGTAGACACAGGAAAACCTGGCTCCCAAATTAGAATTTTTTTGCATTTCTTCAAAAGAAACGCACTTAGATTTTTTTTAAAGCTTTACGTTAAATTCCTCTCCATTAGTGATACCTCGTTTCCTGAAATGAGTCAAATATGCCAGTGAACCTGAACATCATGCACTCAGAAATGTAATTATTCTGCTGGGGGTGTAAAAACACAAAAGGGAACATATTTGCATATGTCTTAAGTCTTGTGAAGACCGACTGAATTCTGGCAAAGAGTATCTTCTTTTATCTCAGCATGTCTACAGATTCTCCCTTCTCCCTGTTTTTGTTTGTGTGGAAATGTTGATACTGGAGACTGTTATCAGAAGAAACTGTATAACCTAGCATTTATACCGGCTAAAAAATGCATTGCCATTAAATGGAAGGTTGGTTATCCTCCCACAATGGATGGAAGAAATGTCAAGTTATGCATTACTAGATTAGATTATTTTTAACAAGATTAAGGGTATACTGTGCAACTTTCATAAAGGTCAAATCAAATCAAATTGTTTTTGTCACATACACATGGTTAGCAGATGTTAATGCGAGTGTAGCGAAATGCTTGCGCTTCTAGTTCCGACCATGCAGTAATATCTAACAAGTAATCTAACCTAACAATTGTAAAGGAATGAATAAGAATATGTACATAAAAATATATGAATGAGTGATGGCCGAACAGCATAGGCAAGATGCAGTAAATGGTATAGAATACAGTATACACATATGAGATGAGTAATGTAAGGTATGTAAACATTATATAAAGTGGCATTGTTTAAAGTGGCTAGTGATGCATTTATTACATACATTTTTTCCATTAATATTAGGTCTGGATGGCTTATACTGTATTGAAAACATGCCCATGTCAGGGGAGATACCTATTTAGCCAATCCCTAGCTGTTGGGCTTGCTAAGGCCTGGCACTGGGGGTCCGCCGTACTGTTGATACTCTGGCCTTGGCCTAACACACCCGAAACCAATAATGAATGTTTCACTGAGATCCTCAAGCTGAGTGGGGTGTGTTGGGGCGCTGCAGGACGGGGCGACCCAGCTATACAAGTAAAAAGAGCTCTACAGTACCATTAGCACTATGATATGAATTATATGGAGAATTTGCTGTTCATGTGTGTTAATGTGTAGGTATATGTGGGTTTTTATTCAACTTTTGTTTTCCAAACATTTTCTTGAAACAAAAAAGCAAAACATGGGAAGGAAGTTGCTGGGGAAGTTGAGTTACTGACTAGGCTGGTAGGGGTTGGGGAGAGAGTTGAGTTATTGACTAGGCTGGTAGGGGTCGGTGAGAGAGTTGAGTTATTGACTAGGCTGGTAGGGGTCGGGGAGAGAGTTGAGTTATTGACTAGGCTGGTAGGGGTCGGTGAGAGAGTTGAGTTATTGACTAGGCTGGTAGGGGTCGGGGAGAGAGTTGAGTTATTGACTAGGCTGGTAGGGGTCGGGAGAGAGTTGAGTTATTGACTAGGCTGGTAGGGGTCTGGGGGAGAGAGTTGAGTTATTGACTAGGCTGGTAGGGGTCGGGAGAGAGTTGAGTTATTGACTAGGCTGGTAGGGGTCGGGGAGAGAGTTGAGTTATTGACTAGGCTGGTAGGGGTTGGGGAGAGAGTTGAGTTATTGACTAGGCTGGTAGGGGTCGGGGAGAGAGTTGAGTTATTGACTAGGCTGGTAGGGGTCGTGGAGAGAGTTGAGTTATTGACTAGGCTGGTAGGGGTCGGGGGAGAGAGTTGAGTTATTGACTAGGCTGGTAGGGGTCGGGAGAGAGTTGAGTTATTGACTAGGCTGGTAGGGGTCGTGGAGAGCGTTGAGTTATTGACTAGGTTGGTAGGGGTCGGGGAGAGAGTTGAGTTATTGACTAGGCTGGTAGGGGTCGGGGAGAGAGTTGAGTTATTGACTAGGCTGGAAGGGGTCGGGGAGAGAGTTGAGTTATTGACTAGGCTGGTAGGGGTCGGGGAGAGAGTTGAGTTATTGACTATGCTGGTAGGGGTCGGGGAGAGAGTTGAGTTATTGACTAGGCTGGTAGGGGTCGGTGAGAGAGTTGAGTTATTGACTAGGCTGGTAGGGGTCGGGGAGAGAGTTGAGTTATTGACTAGGCTGGTAGGGGTCGGGGAGAGAGTTGAGTTATTGACTAGGCTGGTAGGGGTCGGTGAGAGAGTTGAGTTATTGACTAGGCTGGTAGGGGTCGGGGAGAGAGTTGAGTTATTGACTAGGCTGGTAGGGGTCTGGCGTGCTGAAATTTGATGTAGAGGTTGTCTTAGTAGACAATGAAAAGTCTTTGTACTTTACTGGTAAGAGTTGTTCATTTGTTAGGATCTTTTGCAACACAATATTTAATATTGAATTATCATTGATCTATTTCAGTCTTATCAATCACTTAAACATATGTAATAATGATCCCTTACCTAGATTGATGTTTGGACATTTCTGATGACTTGTTATTCTAAATAGAGACGGTTGGAAGGGCCATTGGTCATATTATATTGTGTAGAGATGCAGGAAATTAGCTTTAGATGCCCTCCAAAAAAATTAGAGGACCCACACACCCCTACAAAGTGTTTTGTTTGGGACAAGTCGAATACACACATTACTGAGGATCATTCTCCATATTTTCAAGGATAGTGGTGGCTGCATCATGTTATGTGTATGCTTGTCATCGTTAAGGACTGGGGAGTTTTTCAGGATACAAAAATTTATGAAATTGAACTAAGCACAGGCAAAATCCTAGAGGAAAACCTGTTTTAGTCTGCTTTCCAACAGATACTGGGAGATGTATTCATCTTTCAGCAGGACAATAACCTATAACACACGGCCAAATATACACTGGAATTGCTTACCAAGAAAACAGTGAATGTTCCTGAGTGGCCGGGTTAATTTTTTAAAACTTAAATCTACATGAAAATGTATGGCAAGACCTGAAAATGGTTTTCTAGCAATGATCAACAACCAATTTGAGCTTGAAGAATTTTTATCAAATGGGCAAACGTTGCACAATCCAGGTGTGGAAAGCTCTTAGAGACTTACCCAGAAAGACCCACAGCTCTTAGAGACTTACCCAGAAAGACCCACAGCTCT